>NW_028319278.1:15000-315000 GCF_062004578.1 Staurois parvus
GTTTCTCCTCCCCCAGCTCTTATGCAGCTGAGAACGGAGGGTGTGTGATCACTTATAAAAAAGGGGAAAAAAGGAATTTATAATGTTCTTTTATATCCACTTGAAGACCAAACATTTTCTGGCACTTTTTGTTTAAAAATCTGTATTATACATTATAAATCTTTTTAAGCAGAGGCCCTAGAGAATAAAATGGCGGTTGGTGCAATTTTTTTATGTCACATGTTATGCACAGAGGTTTTTCTAAGGCAATTTGTTTTGGGAAAAATATACACTTTAATGAATTTAAGTCTGAAAAAAAAAAAGAAAACAATATATACCGCAATTGTTTTGTAAAATGTGAAAGATGATGTTATGCCGAGTAAATAAATACAGAACGTCACACGCACCAGTGGAATGGCGACAAACTGATACTTAACCCCTCGCCTACCGGGCACTGTCACCCCCTTCCTGCCCACCGGGCACTGTCACCCCCTTCCTGCCTTCAATGCACTTCTACCCCCTTCCTGCCTACCGGGCACTGTCACCCCCTTCCTGCCCAGGCCAATTTTCAGCTTTCAGCGCTCTCACACTTTGAATAATTGCACGGTCATGCAACATTGTACCCAAACAAAATTTTTATCATTTTCTTCACACAACTAGAGCTTTATTTTGGTGGTATGCAATCACTGCTGGGGTTTTTATTTTTTGATAAATTAACATAAAAAGACCAAAAAGTTTGAAAAAAAAACTTGTTTTTCTTTGTTTCTGTTATAAAAGTTTGCAAATAAATAATTGTTCATAAATTTAGGCCGAGATGTATTCTGCTCCATGTCTTTGGTGAAAATAACCCAAATCAGTGTTTATTGTTTACTCTGTAGGAAAGTTATAGAATTCACATCCAAAAAAGTCAGAACAGAGAATACATTGTAACATCACAACATGGGGGACATTTCAGGGGGAGGGGGAATACATTGTAACATGACAACATGGGGGACATTTCAGGGGGAGGGGGAATACATTGTAACATGACAACATGGGGGACATTTCAGGGGGGAAGGGGGATACATTGTAACATGACAACATGGGGGACATTTCAGGGGGGAAGGGGGATACATTGTAACATGACAACATGGGGGACATTTCAGGGGGGAGGGGGGGATACATTGTAACATGACAACATGGGGGACATTTCAGGGGGGAAGGGGGATACATTGTAACATGACAACATGGGGGACATTTCAGGGGGGAAGGGGGATACATTGTAACATGACAACATGGGGGACATTTCAGGGGGGAAGGGGGATACATTGTAACATGACAACATGGGGGACATTTCAGGGGGGAGTGGGAATACATTGTAACATGACAACATGGGGGACATTTCAGGGGGGAGGGGGGGATACATTGTAACATGACAACATGGGGGACATTTCAGGGGGGAAGGGGGATACATTGTAACATGACAACATGGGGGACATTTCAGGGGGGAGTGGGAATACATTGTAACATGACAACATGGGGGACATTTCAGGGGGGGGGGTACATTGTAACATGACAACATGGGGGACATTTTAGGGGGAGGGGGAATACATTGTAACATGACAACATGGGGGACATTTCAGGGGGAGTGGGAATACATTGTAACATGACAACATGGGGGACATTTCAGGGGGGGGGGGAATACATTGTAACATGACAACATGGGGGACATTTCGGGGGGGAATACATTGTAACATGACAACATGGGGGACATTTCAGGGGGGGGGATACATTGTAACATGACAACATGGGGGACATTTCGGGGGGGGGATACATTGTAACATGACAACATGGGGACATTTCAGGGGGGAGGGGAATACATTGTAACATGACAACATGAGGGACATTTCAGGGGGGAGGGGAATACATTGTAACATGACAACATGGGGACATTTAGGGGGGGGGGGGATAAATTTTAACATGACAACATGGGGGACATTTCAGGGGGGAGGGGGAATACATTGTAGCGTGACAACATGGGGGACATTTCAGGGGGGAGGGGGAATACATTGTAACATGACAACATGGGAGACATTTCAGGGGGGAGCGGGAATACATTGTAACGTGACAACATGGGGGACATTTCAGGGGGGGGATACATTGTAACGTGACAACATGGGGGACATTTCAGGGGGGGATACATTGTAATGTGACAACATGGGGGACATTTCAGGGGGGGAGGAATACATTGTAACATGACAACATGGGGGACATTTCAGGGGGAGGGGGGAATACATTGTAACATGACAACATGGGGGACATTTCAGGGGGGTACATTGTAACGTGACAACATGGGGGACATTTTAGGGGGGGATACATTGTAACGTGACAACATGGGGGACATTTCAGGGGGGAGGAATACATTGTAACATGACAACATGGGGGACATTTGAGGGGGAGGGGGGAATACATTGTAACATGACAACATGGGGGACATTTCAGGGGGGGGGAAATTGTAACATGACAACATGGGGGACATTTCAGGGGGGAGGGGAATACATTGTAACGTGGCAACATTGGGGACATTTCAGGGGGGGGGATACATTGTAACATGACTACATGGGGGACATTTCAGGGGGAGGAATACATTGTAACATGACAACATGGGGGACATTTCAGGGGGGGGGTACATTGTAACATGACAACATGGGGGACATTTCAGGGGGGAGGGAAATACATTGTAACATGACTACATGGGGGACATTTCAGGGGGAGGAATACATTGTAACGTGACAACATGGGGGACATTTCAGGGGGGGGATACATTGTAACATGACATGGGGGACATTTCAGCGGGGAGGGGAATACATTTAATGTGACAACTTGGGGGACATTTCAGGGGGGAGGGGAATACATTGTACCTTGACAACATGGGGGACATTTCAGGGGGGGACTGCCCAAGGGCTTGGTGTCAGTAGGGGGCCCCATGAGATGCCCCTAGTAGCTTTTATAGGCTTTTTTGGGTGTGGTTTGAGTGTGGGCGAGGACACAGAGGCCCCATGATCCCCTATTGCCCGGGGGCCCCATGAGTTGTCAGTCCGCCCCTGACCCTTACTGATTCACCAAATGAAAAATGTAACCTTGTAATAAAGACACCTAAACATTTGAGGGGCTTTTATTTAAAAAATCAAAATCATTAAAAATTGTAAATCCATTGTCCAATTGCCGACTCACCAACATTAAAAACCCAACGGGTCCAATACACACAACCAATCCCAACAGTGCTGCTCACCCCATGACTGAGCTGTCATCCAGTATACAGAGGAAGAGGCGGGGGTAGTAATTATATTCTTAACCAAATATGGAAATGGTCAATGTCATTGCCCATGTAGCACTACCCCCACAGGAGCCACCGGATTTGTTTGAGTCCTCCTAAGCTCAGCTTGGCCAGGTAACACGCATTTTCCACATTTCCTCTTGAGCTGTTTTTTTGTTGTTTTATTAAGGAATTAATAACTTGGATGGGGTCTAGGGGTATATGGGATGCTTAATGAACTGCAAACTTGAGGACAAACTTCTTGGCAACCTGTACATTGTACAAAAATGTGGATCCAAAAATTAGCACTGCCTCTTTAAGTGGCACTGAAGTGCCCTTGGTGTACCTCCTCAGACCCCAGATGAATCCTTCCTCTTCACCTGGCTGTCCTGATGGTATCCCTGGGCAACGGTTTCCAAGATATGATGATCAAGTAGTCATGGAGAAATGGAGGGATTGAAGATATGAGTTAAAGTGTGCAGGATAGAGCCAGAGGGTGACCGTAGTATTTGTGAGGGAACGGGGTCCACGGGACAGGTGGTTAGGTGGGCGTTAGAAAAACGTGTAGTGACTTCCTCTATAGTGGCTGAGTTAAACAAGGGAAGTGTTGCTTGTGCAGGTGGACAAGGAGTGTAGGGTGAGGGAGATATCTGTACAATGGAGATCTCACTACGGATTGTATCAATCTTATTTTTGAAGTGATTAGCGATCTCCTGGGCAGTGAGTGAGTTGGTGGGTGGAGGTACTAAAGGACAAAGTAGAGAGTTAAAGGTAGAAGAGAGTTGACGGGGATTGTGTGAGAGGGTGTTAATGGCGGTGATAAAAGAGATCTGTTTGGCAGTGTGGAGGCAGGAATTATATTTTTGGAGGGAAGATTTATATTGGTCGAAGTCTTACTGGGGCTTAGTCTTGCACCACAGATGCTCAAGAGCACAGCTACATTTTATGAGCATCTGGTATTGTCTGTTTTCCAGGGCTGTGGTGGATGGGGCCAATGTGTCCACGGTGGATGACAGTGAACTGTTGTATAGAGAAGTGGCTAGGTTGGGGCAGGACGGGGCTGAAATTTTGTCAAAGAAACAATCTGTTGCAGAAAAAAGAAGAGAAGAGTTAACATGAGAAAGGTTTCTACGGGTAACTGTAGTTGGAAGGCAAGGAGGAGGAAGCCAAGGAGAGAGTGAAACTAGTAAGGGAGCGATCAGTTAGAGGAAATGGAATGTTGGTGAGGTTGCAAGGTATCACGTACTTGGTGACAGAGGCCAATGGAGAGAGGGCTTCCCTTGTGGCTAAGTTACAGACTCCCCTGTGTCAAGGTCCTACCTTTTCCCAGAGGTTATGTTACTCCATGTGCTGGCATCCATCTTGGATTTCTGCAGAGCATGGTGGGAATCTTTTATGCCTTCAGGTCTCTGAGGTCCATCCCCCAGAGGGGTGTGGCTGATTACATATAAGCCTGTGGTCCGCACATGCTCTTTGCACTAGTGTCTTGGTGTTGCTACAGCTCTGTGCTGACTCTCGTGACTCTCCTGGAATCTGACTCGACCATTCTTTGTGTTCTCCTTTGATCTGACCCTTCATTGCTGAACCCGGCCCGTGACCTGTGATTCTCGTCTGCTGTCCTGTACCGTTTTGTCCCGTTGTTGTTGACCCGGCCTGCCCGACTACTCTATTGTCCTTTCCACCAGCTACACGCCATTGGCGGCGGCCATTACCGCAACTGGGGTGTCTCGGGGGCCGCGACCTGGTTTCTGGCTGCGTCAAGTCCATCCCCACCATCAGGGGCCCTGGTGAAGGGCAGCCTGGGACTTAGGCTCCGTGCCCTGAGGGACTTCGGTCTGTGGGTGGTGGTTGTCGTCAGTCAGTGCGTTACATTGTTATTCTAAAATTCTAAAAAGTGTATTTTCCACCAAAAGATTTGCGTTTGAAAAATCACTGCGCAAATGCTGTGCGCCATAAAACATTTCAACACCCAACATTTTATTCTCTAGGGCAGTGGTGGGCAACCTTTTTTTTCAACTGAGCCAAATCTCGCCAAAACCATGATTGAAATTTATTTTGAGAGCCACATTTTTAAAACTGAAAATACATCTCCCATATAGTAATTCATCCCCCATAGTAATTCATCCCCCATATAGTAATTCATCCCCCATAGTGTAATTCATCCCCCATAGTAATTCATCCCCCATAGTAATTCATCCCCCATATAGTAATTCATCCCCCATATAGTAATTCATCCCCCATAGTAATTCATCCCCCATATAGTAATTCATCCCCCATAGCAATTCATCCCCCGTATAGTATTTCATCCCTCGTATAGTATTTCATCCCCCGTATAGTATTTCATCCCCCATATAGTATTTCATCCCCCATATAGTATTTCATCCCTCATATAGTATTTCATCCCTCATATAGTATTTCATCCCCCATATAGTAATTCATCCCTCATATAGTATTTCATCCCTCATATAGTATTTCATCCCTCATATAGTATTTCATCCCCCCATATAGTATTTCATCCCTCATATAGTATTTCATCCCCCCATATAGTATTTCATCCCTCATATAGTATTTCATCCCCCCATATAGTATTTCATCCCTCATATAGTAATTCATCCCTCATATAGTATTTCATCCCCCCATATAGTATTTCATCCCTCATATAGTAATTCATCCCTCATATAGTATTTCATCCCCCCATATAGTATTTCATCCCCCCATATAGTATTTCATCCCTCATATAGTAATTCATCCCTCATATAGTATTTCATCCCCCCATATAGTATTTCATCCCCCCATATAGTATTTCATCCCCCCATATAGTATTTCATCCCTCATATAGTATTTCATCCCTCATATAGTAATTCATCCCTCATATAGTATTTCATCCCTCATATAGTATTTCATCCCTCATATAGTATTTCATCCCCCATATAGTATTTCATCCCCCCATATAGTATTTCATCCCCTCATATAGTATTTCATCCCTCATATAGTAATTCATCCCTCATATAGTATTTCATCCCTCATATAGTATTTCATCCCCCCATATAGTATTTCATCCCTCATAAAGTAATTCATCCCTCATATAGTAATTCATCCCCCATATAGTATTTCATCCCTCATATAGTATTTCATCCCCCCATATAGTATTTCATCCCTCATATAGTAATTCATCCCCCCATATAGTATTTCATCCCCCCATATAGTATTTCATCCCTCATATAGTAATTCATCCCTCATATAGTAATTCATCCCTCATATAGTATTTCATCCCTCATATAGTATTTCATCCCCCCATATAGTATTTCATCCCCCCATATAGTATTTCATCCCTCATAAAGTAATTCATCCCTCATATAGTATTTCATCCCCCACAGTACTATTCCCCCCCCCCTTCTAGTAAGCCAAGTCCCCCGTGTCAATTCACTTACCTTTTGCGTTCCTCTCGCTGTCTTCCCGCGCCGTTCGGGTCTTCAGGGCGGACTGTGAGAGGAGCCTAGCTCCCCTCCCCTCACGTTCGGCACGCTGCCCCGCCTACACACATCCTGACAGCCACATCCGCAGGCTGGATTAAAAGGTCCGCGCGGACTTTTGGGGCTGCCAACCGAGAGGAGGCAGGGGAGCGGCCGACCGAGAGGAGGGAGGGGAGCAGGCGCCCGGCACACAGAAGAGCCGCATTAGACTGGGTAAAGAGCCGCATGTGGCTCGCGAGCCGCGGCTTGCCGACCACTGCTCTAGGGCCTTTGCTTTAAAAACAATATATGATGTTTGGGGATTCAAAGTAATTTTATAGCAAAAAAATAAAATTTTTTCATGTGAACAAAAAGTGTCAGAAAAGGCTTAATCTTCAAGAGTGGGTGATGTGTGTCAGAAACTTCTAATGTTGGCCCGGAAATGCCAGGATAGTAGAAGCCCCCCCCCCCCCCCCTTCCAAATGACCCCTTTTTGGAAAGTAGACACTCCAAGGAATTTGCTAAGAAGCATGGTGAGTATTTTGCAGATCTCATTTGTTGTCTCGTGTTTTTGGAAAACGAAGTAAGTAAACAAAAATTAATTTACTCTTTTTTTTTTTCAAAACCCTGTGGCAAAAATTATATTTGTAAATAACTCACCATGCCCCTTATCAAATTCCTTGGGGTGTCTACTTTCCAAAGAGGGGTCATTTGGAGGGGTTTGTACTATCCTGGCATTTTAGAGCCTCTGAAACTGTGATAGGTAGTAGGGATGTGTTATGAGGAAATATGCCATTTGAAAGCCTGGAGGTGGTCATTGGATTTTGGGGGCCTGTATGTGCATAGGCTGCAGGGGCCGACTGACCATTTGGAAACTTGGGCACTGCCCGAGGGCCCGGGATCAGTAGGGGGCCCCATGAGATGCCCCTGGTACCTTTTTCATAGGCTTTTTTGAGTTTGGGCAAGGACACAGGGGCCCCATGAATCCTATTGCCCGGGGCCCCCATGAGTTGTCAGTCCACCCCTGATAGGCTGCTAAAAAGTCTCTCACATGTGGTATCCCCATACTCAGGAAAAGAAGAATGTGTTTTGGGGTGTTATTCCACATTTACCTATGGAATGCATGAGCAATATATCAATGAAGTGACAACTTTGTGTAAAAAAAAAAGAAAACGTGTTATTTTCGGAAAATTTGTGGCAAAAAATAAAATCTTCCATGGACTCAACATGCCTCTTAGCAAAATCCTTGGAGTGTCTACTTTCTGAAAAGGGGTCATTTGGGGGTGTTTGTACTGTCCTGGTATTTGAGGGTGTTTGTACTGTCCTGGTATTTGGGGGTGTTTGTACTGTCCTGGTATTTGAGGGTGTTTGTACTGTCCTGGTATTTTAGCACCTCAAGAAATGTGATGGGCAGTCAGAAAGTAAAAGCTGTGTAAATTGCAGTATCTATACCATAGTTTGTAGACGCTATAACTTCACACAAAGCAATCATTATACACTTATTGGGATTTTTTTAGCAAAGACATGGAGCAGAATACATTTTGGCCTAAATTTATGACTAACTGAGGTTATAGTATATTTTGTATAACCAAAAGTGAAAAATTTTGTTTTTTTTCAAAATTTAAATTTTTTTTGTTTATAGCACAAACAGTAAAAACCATAGAGGTGATCAAATACCACCAAAACAAAGCTCTATTTGTGCGAAAAAAAGGACATAAATTTAGTTTGAGCATTGCACAACTGCGCAATTACCAGTTAAAATAGCGCAGTGCCGAACAGCAAAAAATGGCCTGGTCATGACGGGGTTTAAATCTTCCAGAGGGCAAGTAGTTCCATTTTTTTTGCTTGTTTTTTTTATTATTAATTTTTACACTGTCACTTTATTATTTTTTTTTTTTGTTTTTATTGGGTTTTAAAAGGCATACAACAAACAAAGGTTATTCAGAATACAGTAAAAAACGGGACTCAGCGGGCGCTTAATAATAAAAGCAGCTAGTACACTAAAAAGGAAACCATAAACCTTCTAAATGACAAATATAAAAAATGTGCTGCGCTACAATAAATATGCATAAAATATAAATACCAAGGATGTATAAGGAGGAGCCTGCATGCCGTGACGTCATGCCGCCGGATCACAGAGGTCCGGCAGCCATCTTTGCACACCAGCTGGTCAGTGTACTAGGCAGCTTTTAAGCTGCCTGTCATTCTCTATCATAAGGATGTCTTCTGGATTTTTAATCATTGCTCAATAAAACCCTTTTATATCACCTAATTATTACACTATGGGCACCATCCTTTTTTGATCTGTACCGAGCAGTTAACCCCTCAGGAACCCAGGTGACCACCCCGGTATCCAGAGGAGGGAGATCTAAATCAGGCCATATTGCAGCTCACCATAAAGTGGACCTCTGGCTGACCTCTTACCACCCCAAGCTACAGAGGAGGGTTTTCCATCCCAGGCTGTATTCCATCCTACCGTAGAGCAGGGGCGTATTTACCACAAGGCAAACAAGGCACTTGCCTAGGGCGGCAGTTTTCAGGGGGGCAGCACCTCCCCCCAGAAGAAGGGATGAAAGAAGGGACATGTGCACCATGGGAACCAGGTGGGATCTGGGAGAGGCTGCAGGCTGCTTGATGGTGTATGTAGAGCCTAACTCTCATTCCTGAGCACGTCCAGAGCAGTGAAGATGAGTGTCTTTTTCTCTATCGCTGGGGGGGAGTAGTGAAAGGCTTGGAGGGCAGGGGGGCAGGGGTGTTGTTTGTCAATGTCAGCAATGTCAGGCTCTCTCCGTGGGCGGGGGAAGGGGGTGGTGTTGGTCAGTGTCCGTGAGGGCAGATGATTTTTGTGTATCAGCACAAAACCTAAAAACAATGCTGCTGTAGAGGGGACCTCTGGCTGTTTACTACATAATTACATACTGCACATTTAAAATGCGCATCTGGTGAGTGTGCATTTTTACTATACCCCGCACGTCACCGGAATATCTGTTTATTACTGGGATAACAAGATTCTTGTCTGGATTACTGATATTTATTGGAACTGTCATATATCCTTACTATTTTTATTTGGACGCTCATGATTATTTATCATCTATTATGACATAATATTTTTTAGGTTGATAAGCACTTTATTTGCTCATCTTCTAGCACTTTGATTTATTTATTCCATGTCACCAGTACTGTTACTCAGATATTTAGCACTTTATACATCCTTGGTATTTATATTTTATGCATATTTATTTTAGCGCTGCACATTTTTTATATTTAACAAACAAAGGTTGCATAGAGTTTAAAGTAACAGTCACAAATCAACAAAAGAAGAGAGGAAACAGGTTAATGGATGAAAATGCAGATACATGCAATGTCAGTGCATAACAGTGGATTAGCTAGCAATATCAGACATCTGAGTAGACATGTCGGAAATGACAAGATCCCACGGTTCCCACACTGCTTCAAAGAGGGGGACAAGATTAGCATACATAGCAGTGAGGTACTCCATTCTTCTAATCTCAGCGACGAACTTAACCAATACTGACCATGTGGGAGGCGTAGTAGAAAGCCATTGCATAGGAATGGTTCTCCTGGCCGCTGTTAGGATATGAGAAGATAGTTTCTTGGTAAGTTTAGAGAGGCCTGTAAAAGGTAGGCCCAGTAAAAACTGAATGGGGTCAAATGGGATGTGGATCCGTAAAAGTAGCCACAAAAGACTAAGGACCTCTCTTCAGAAAGGTGCAATGTGTTGGCAAAGCCAAAAAATATGGAAAAGAGTGCCAATTTCCTCGCCATACCACCAGCAGACAGGAGAAACACTCGGCATGGAGAACCTCAGGAGTCTTATACCAGAACATCAAACTTTTATAAGTATTTTCTTTATATACCACACATATAGAAGATCTAGAGGCGGCCTCCCAAATCCTACTCCATTGATCTAAGGCAGGGTGGGCAACTGTGGCCCTCCAGCTGTTGGTGAACTACTAAGTCCCATCATGCCTCTGCCTTTGGGAGTCATGCTTGTAACTTTCAGTTTTGCAATGCCTTATGGGACTTGTAGTTCTACAACAGCTGGAGGGCCACAGTTTCCCACCCCTGAAGGGAATATCTTGTTGAAGGATTTGGGGCCACTTTCACATGTAAAGATGTGTTTCAGTAGAAAGGGGGCAAGTGTCTTGAAGTAACTTATAGAGAGAGGAGATTAAGCCCCATTGGTACGGACCCTGAAAGCAGATGCGTTGGAAGAGAGTAGGCTTCTCTAGGGTCAGAGAGGGAATCTTAGAGAAGAAGTGCCGTATCTGTAGGTAAACATAGTACTGGTGGGGAGGCATGCGTGAAGTTTTTTGTAACTCAGTAAAAGGTCTAAGCTTTCGGGTCACTGGGTGGACCAGGTGTCGTTGTTGGAATAAGTTGGCTTTAGCCCAGGGACTTATAAGGGCCAGGGTCAAATTATCAGGAAGACTAGGATTAAGAATGACATTGGTCAGAGGTGAACAAGAAGAGGACAGGGCAAATCTGCCCCTACACGTCTTCCATATAGACAGTGTAAAAAGCATGGGCCCAAACAGTAGGTGTCTATAGGCGGAGATTTCAGTGTTGGTCATAGACCATAATAGAGAGCAGGGGTGCAATGGCCATAGCTTCAACCATTCAATCTCGGACCATTTGTTAGGGGGACGTTGAAAGGACCAGGAGGTGAGAGTATGGAGGTGAGTAGCCAAATAGTATGACACAAGATCTGGAACCTCCAGACCTCCCCTAGGTCATGGTGATAGAAGAAATGAATGGGCAATATGATGAGATTTGTTACGCCAAATAAAGTGGAGGAAAGATTTCTGAAGGGAATGGAGCTTGGACATAGGTCCACCACTGTTCACCAGGTCCCTTCTTGCGGGGAAGGGGGTGCATTGCAGCCCCCCTAAAAATTGCTGCCCTAGGCAAACTCCTTGTTTGCCTTGCAGCAGATATTTTCCTGACTACATGCAATTCTGAGTCTTCATGGGTGAAAGAACTGAAATACAATTAATACATTGTGGTGTATCAGGGACAAGTTGTGAAGGAAAGGGCTAGATGGCACTGGACTTCCTCCAGCCATGAAGTGAAGCAGACCCTTCTCTGTAGCTTGTATTGTACATTGTGAAGCTCACAGTGTGCGGTGAAATACAGAAGCCTACACAACTGTAGAAGACTAAAGATAAGACTGGAGTTCTGCTTGAAAACTGCAGATTGGATGTTCTGAGTTCCTCCCATTCTAGAAGAACAACAAGTCCCAGCATATCCTGTAGCATTATTTTGTGAAGTAGTAGATTCTATATGACTGTAATATGATGGAGGAGAAGAAAAGGCAGACAGAGATATCAGGTGTCCTGTGATGTTCATCAGTCCATTTCAGAAGGTCATCTTCTTCTCACAGATATACTTCATATTTTCAGAACAGTGATTGTAATTCCAGTCATTTCCATGTCTTAATACAACGCACTCTTCCCCTCCTCCAAGGCCATGAGACAACCAATTATCGGGCTGATCCTGCCCCCAGAACCTGAAGGACAGAAGAGACAATAGTGATTATACCAACACAGGAACCAAAACAGGAACTGAGCAGAACTGGGACCTCAGAAATGCTTTAAAACTAGATTTTCAAGGTGTGAACCCAAAAACTGTGATGGACTGCAAGAGAGCTGACCACATGCTACAATTGGATGGTACAATCTACTGAAGATAGATCAATGGTGGTCAGCCCCATACATAGCCCCTATTAGCTATGTGATGAGTTCTTCCCACCACTTCTTTTTTTTTCTAATCGAATATGTGAAGAGTTCTCTCCTCCAGGTCCTTTCCGATGTCACGTGTTCTTCCCCTTCACTCCTTTACCTATTTGCCTACGTGAAGAGTTCTTTCCCTCATCCCTTTTTCTAATTAGCTATACGATGAGCATGGATGAGCCAATGCTTTGGCCTACACCTAGGCAGTTTGGGTGTTCAGAAGAACACTCAAACGTTTGCGTATTTGAACCCCTGTCGGTGGGAGATGAGCATCATCTATAGAAGTGGGATTTATGCAGTCTCCTGCTGTCAAAGGTTACTAAAGAAGCAGCAAGTGCTGGCTCCTGCTGAATCCCTAGCAACCGCCTCTGGCACATTGCTTACATGGGTGGGAATCTCAGGCTTCGTAAGCAAAGGAACAGGGGATGGCAGCAACATCGCTGCCCAGATATGGTCATATTTGGTCAATAATGTCACTAATTTCCCCACCCCTTGCCTTACATAGCTGATGTCAGCTTGGGGAGCAGTCATTCGATTAGCTGTACCATCAGGAATGGCCATGACCACCAGGTCGCTCATGTTTTTAATTCTGATGAGCTGGCAGGCATCAAGCAGCTGGACTGATGATGGATTTACAATGAAGGAGTCTTGGGGATGTTTTTTTTTAAAGGAGTTGTAAAACATTTGGGTGTCTTTATTTCTGTGTTACATAGGTATTATGTACCCCTGACGGGGTAAGGCAATATGTGTAGACCCCCATATTTTCAATAGGGGCTTCCAAATTCTGATAAGCTTCCCACAGACCTCTACAACCACTGGCCATGGTTCTGGGAAACAGGCTCTTGTCTTTATCAACATGAGGACAAGGTGCTTTGCCAGGAGAGCCTTCCTGGCGTAGCATCCCTCCAAATTAAGGTCATGTGGCCTAGCAAAGTTCAGGAGGGAATAAAACACTTGTCTTCCCCTTTTCCTGGCCAGACAGGCTCCAATGCTTGGATTAAGGATATGGCATAGAGTTTTAGGAGGACCCAGAGGCAGCATCATTTTCAGAAGGAAACATGAGATGAGATAAGGCAAGTGTAGTGCCCTCCTAGGTATCTAGGGGGAGCTAGATCCCAATGGTTAGTCAGGGCTGAGTATCTTCCTGTGTATAATAGACAGAGACCCCCTGTTCTAGAGCTTTGGAGGAGGCTCCAGAGAAAGTGGGTGGATCTGAGGAGTGGCTGGTTTGCACTCCTGAGGGATCTCAGTCAATCCCCAACAGGAGGTTTGAAAGGGGCTGGAACACCCCTAAAAGTGGTTGCAGCCTACTCAGTGGGAAGTCGGGTGGTAGAGGGAGAGAGAAAGATGTGAAGCTGGAGGAAGGAGGCTGTGAGGAGGCCTAGAAACATGGGCCTGCCTGCAGGCTTGGTGCTGGAAAGGGGGAAAGCTCAGAACTCACTGGGCCCTTGAGCGAGGACCACCTGTATGGCAGGGAAAGGGCGGCCCAGCTGATAGGCCTGGTAGCTGCCACCAACCCACCAGCATTACAGGAGAGGATCTGAGTGAGTACACCTGCACCCCCTGGGCAGATAGGGGAAAGAGAAACCAGAAACCAGATATACCATGTATCTGGGACTGTTTATCTCTCAAGTAGACAGGAACTGGAACCCCTGTCCAGAGATACATTCAGATTTCTGGGTGAGGAGGAGAAGTTCATCTAGGGTCTGGGGTTATACACTAAGGAGATGCTGGCTAGCTCTCCAATAGAAACAGTGCTGTCAAGAAAAGCTTGTGAAAAGCAAAAACAAATCCACTGCACTGGTGACAGTATGTAAAGAAAAAAAAAAATTATTTAATTTCTCTATTTTCCCAAAAATTGTGACAAAAAAAAATACAAGTTCAAAAACTAAACTAAAACAACTAAAAAAAATTCCAGTATATATACCTTAGTTTGTAGACGCTATAACTTTCACACCAACTAGTATACACGTATTGGGATTTGTTTTACCAAAGACATCTAACAAAATACATTTTGGCCTAAATTAATGAAGAAATTAGATTTTATTGGATATGTCTTATGACAGAAAGTAGAAAATTTAGAATTTTTTTTTTTTCAAAATTGTTGGTCTTTTTTTTTGCTTATGTAATATAAATGTAAAAACTCAGTGGTGATCAAATAGCACCAAAAGCATAATGGGTGCAGCAGGTGTGCAGGCCCTGTGATTAAGCACAGGGATGGTGTGAGCCCTTCTCACTCTTTTATGAGACTCCAGAGTGTAAACCTGATGATACCACAGTGAGATTTTTATTTGAATGTTCATATAAAATCATTATTTCTTTCTTGCAATCACTTCATCTAATTTTGGTTGAAAGCTCTTACATTTTTGTCCTGTTCTGCTATTTAAATACAATCCTAAGCACAGTTAGATATTTTCCATTCGGTTTCTTCAAGTTTTGGAAAGCTCACACCATTTTGACCCGACTAACCATTAGAAAAAATAAAGAATATCCAGAAAACACAAATGTTCAAACTCAATTCTACCAGGTTTTGTTTTTCAACCAGCCACCAGGTAAGCTTTCATAAGTGGATTGAACCTAGCTTTCACCAAACATGGAGACAATGTTCTGGAAGGTCTATCAACCAGTAAACAACAGGTGAGCTGAAAGTATTCTCTCTCGAGAAGAGGAGATGAAGGGGGGATATGATCTCCATATAGAATACATAAGGGGGGATATGATCTCCATATAGAATACATAAGGGGGGATATGATCTCCATGTATAATACATAAGGGGGGATATGATCTCCATATAGAATACATAAGGGGGGATATGATCTCCATGTATAATACATAAGGGGAGATATGATCTCCATGTATAATACATAAGGGGGGATATGATCTCCATGTATAATACATAAGGGGGGATATGATCTCCATATATAATACATAAGGGGGGATATGATCACCATGTATAATACATAAGGGGGGGTATGATCTCCATGTATAATACATAAGGGGGATATGATCTCCATGTATAATACATAAGGGGGGATATGATCTCCATATATAATACATAAGGGGGGATATGATCTCCATGTATAATACATAAGGGGGGGGATATGATCTCCATGTATAATACATAAGGGGGATATGATCTCCATGTATAATACATAAGGGGGGGATATGATCTCCATGTATAATACATAAGGGGGATATGAACTCCATGTATAATACATAAGGGGGGATATGATCTCCATGTATAATAAATAAGGGGGGATATGATCTCCATGTATAATACATAAGGGGGGGATATGATCTCCATGTATAATACATAAGGGGGATATGATCTCCATGTATAATACATAAGGGGGGATATGATCTCCATGTATAATACATAAGGGGGGATATGATCACCATGTATAATACATAAGGGGGGATATGATCTCCATGTATAATACATAAGGGGGGGGGGTATGATCTCCATGTATAATACATAAGGGGGATATGATCTCCATGTATAATACATAAGGGGGGATATGATCTCCATGTATAATACATAAGGGGGATATGATCACCATGTATAATACATAAGGGGGATATGATCACCATGTATAATACATAAGGGGGGATATGATCTCCATGTATAATACATAAGGGGGGGTATGATCACCATGTATAATACATAAGGGGGGATATGATCTCCATGTATAATACATAAGGGGGGATATGATCTCCATGTATAATACATAAGGGGGATATGATCTCCATGTATAATACATAAGGGGGGGATATGATCTCCATGTATAATACATAAGGGGGGATATGATCTCCATGTATAATACATAAGGGGGGATATGATCTCCATGTATAATACATAAGGGGAGATATGATCACCATGTATAATACATAAGGGGGGATATGATCTCCATGTATAATACATAAGGAGGGATATGATCTCCATGTATAATACATAAGGGGGGGGGGATATGATCTCCATGTATAATACATAAGGGAGGATATGATCTCCATGTATAATACATAAGGGGGGATATGATCACCATGTATAATATATAAGGGGGGGATATGATCTCCATGTATAATACATAAGGGGGGATATGATCACCATGTATAATACATAAGAAGGGATGTGATCTCCATGTATAATACATAAGGGGGGATATGATCTCCATGTATAATACATAAGGGGGATATGATCTCCATGTATAATACATAAGGGGGGGATATGATCTCCATGTATAATACATAAGGGGGGATATGATCTCCATGTATAATACATAAGGGGGGATATGATCTCCATGTATAATACATAAGGGGGGATATGATCTCCATGTATAATACATAAGGAGGGATATGATCTCCATGTATAATACATAAGGGGGGGATATGATCTCCATGTATAATACATAAGGGGGGATATGATCTCCATGTATAATACATAAGGGGGATATGATCTCCATGTATAATACATAAGGGGGGATATGATCTCCATGTATGAAAGGATTAATCGAATATAACCAAATCCATCTTGTACACTAATACAAGATGCTTGTTTAACATACATATATATATGAACTTTGTACACACTAACATAACGGTCTATGCCAGCCTTATGAAGAAATACGTGTTTTTGCAAACTTTACAAAAAAAGGAGATAACGTTTACTCTCATTTCTGAAAATTTTTAACCACAGCGTGGGCGTTGGCCCATATTACAGCCATGGTCTGGGCGGTAGGCCAGATATGTTGTAAAAGATAAGGCAGAAACTTGGGTGTAATGCAAATAATTGTTGAGTTAAGGTAAAGATAATGTATATGGGATATGATCACCATGTATAATACATAAGGGGGGATATGATCACCATGTATAATACATAAGGGGGGGATATGATCACCATGTATAATACATAAGGGGGGATATGATCTCCATGTATAATACATAAGGGGGGATATGATCTCCATGTATAATACATAAGGGGGGATATGATCTCCATGTATAATACATAAGGGGGGATATGATCTCCATGTATAATACATAAAGGGGGGATATGATCTCCATATATAATACATAAGGGGGATATGATCTCCATGTATAATACATAAGGGGGGATATGATCATCATGTATAATACATAAGGGGGGATATGATCACCATGTATAATACATAAGGGGGATATGATCTCCATGTATAATACATAAGGGGGGATATGATCTCCATGTATAATACATAAGGGGGGATATGATCACCATGTATAATACATAAGGGGGATATGATCTCCATGTATAATACATAAGGGGGATATGATCTCCATGTATAATACATAAGGGGGGATATGATCTCCATGTATAATACATAAGGGGGGATATGATCTCCATGTATAATACATAAGGGGGGGATATGATATCCATGTATAATACATAAGGGGGGATATGATCTCCATATATAATACATAAGGGGGGATATGATCTCCATGTATAATACATAAGGGGGGATATGATCTCCATGTATAATACATAAGGGGGATATGATCTCCATGTATAATACATAAGGGGGATATGGTCTCCATGTATAATACATAAAGGGGATATGATCTCCATGTATAATACATAAGGGGGGATATGGTCTCCATGTATAATACATAAGGGGGGATATGATCTCCATGTATAATACATAAGGGGGGATATGATCTCCATGTATAATACATAAGGGGGGATATGATCTCCATGTATAATACATAAGGGGGGATATGATCTCCATGTATAATACATAAGGGGGGGATATGATCTCCATGTATAATACATAAGGGGGGATATGATCTCCATATATAATACATAAGGGGGGATATGATCTCCATGTATAATACATAAGGGGGGGATATGATCTCCATGTATAATACATAAGGGGGGATATGATCTCCATGTATAATACATAAGGGGGGGATATGATCTCCATGTATAATACATAAGGGGGGATATGATCTCCATGTATAATACATAAGGGGGATATGATCTCCATGTATAATACATAAGGGGGATATGATCTCCATATATAATACATAAGGGCGATATGATCACCATGTATAATACATAAGGGGGGATATGATCTCCATATATAATACATAAGGGGGGATATGATCTCCATGTATAATACATAAGGGGGGGATATGATCTCCATGTATAATACATAAGGGGGATATGATCTCCATGTATAATACATAAGGGGGATATGATCTCCATGTATAATACATAAGGGGGGGATATGATCTCCATGTATAATACATAAGGGGGGATATGGTCTCCATGTATAATACATAAGGGGGATATGATCTCCATGTATAATATATAAGGGGGATATGATCTCCATGTATAATACATGAGGGGGGATATGATCTCCATGTATAATACATAAGGGGGGATATGATCTCCATGTATAATACATAAGGGGGATATGATCTCCATGTATAATACATAAGGGGGGATATGATCTCCATGTATAATACATAAGGGGGGATATGATCTCCATGTATAATACATAAGGGGGGATATGATCTCCATGTATAATACATAAGGGGGGATATGATCTCCATGTATAATACATAAGGGGGGGATATGATCTCCATGTATAATACATAAGGGGGGATATGATCTCCATGTATAATACATAAGGGGGATATGATCTCCATGTATAATACATAAGGGGGGATATGATCTCCATGTATAATACATAAGGGGGGATATGATATCCATGTATAATACATAAGGGGGGATATGATCTCCATGTATAATACATAAGGGGGGATATGATCTCCATGTATAATACATAAGGGGGGATATGATCTCCATGTATAATACATAAGGGGGGATATGATCTCCATGTATAATACATAAGGGGGATATGATCTCCATGTATAATACATAAGGGGGGGATATGATCTCCATGTATAATACATAAGGGGGGATATGATCTCCATGTATAATACATAAGGGGGATATGATCTCCATGTATAATACATAAGGGGGGATATGATCTCCATGTATAATACATAAGGGGGGATATGATCTCCATGTATAATACATAAGGGGGGGGATATGATCTCCATGTATAATACATAAGGGGGATATGATCTCCATGTATAATACATAAGGGGGATATGATCTCCATGTATAAATACATCAGTGGTTCATATAGTGAATTTGGTGTAGAGTTATTCCCCCTGAGGTCATCACAGAGGACAAGGGGGCGCTCTTTACTTCTGGAGGAAAAGAAATGTAATCTCCAAACATGGAAAGGTTTCTTCACAGTAAGAGCTGTGAAAATGTGGGCAGCACAGTGGCTAAATGGTTAGCACCTCCGCCTGGTATACTAGGGTCATTAGTTCGAATCCCAGCCACGGCACCAACTGCCTGGAGTTTGCATGTTATCCCTGTGCCTGTGTGGGTTTCCTCTGGGTACTCCAGTTTCCTCCCACACTCCAAAGACATGCTGGTAGGTTAATTGGATCCTGTGTAAATTGTCCCCAGTATGTGTATGTATGAATGTAAGATAGGGACCATAGATTGTACGTTGTGGAATAGACTCCCTCCAGAGTTGGTTGTGGCCAGCTCAGTGGATTGCTGTAGGAAAGTCCTGGATTCTTTCTTGGATACACAGAATATAACTGGATAGAACATTTATAGGGAAAGTAGATCCAGGGAATATCCGATTATTGATCCAGGGAACATCCGATTATTGATCCAGGGAATATCCGATTATTGATCCAGGGAATATCCGATTATTGATCCAGGGAATATCCGATTATTGATCCCGGGAATATCCGATTATTGATCCAGGGAACATCCGATTATTGATCCAGGGAATATCCGATTATTGATCCAGGGAATATCCGATTATTGATCCAGGGAACATCCGATTATTGATCCAGGGAACATCCGATTATTGATCCAGGGAATATCCGATTATTGATCCAGGGAATATCCGATTGCCTCTCGGGGGATCAGGAAGGAATTTTATTCCCTGCAGGAGCAGATTGGATCGTGCTTTGCTGGGATTTTTGCCTTCCTCTGGATCAACTGTGGGTGGAGGATTATAACTTTTTGTTTTTTTTAATGGATGAACTGGATTGACTTTTTTCAGCCAGACTAACTATGTAACTATGGAATTACATAGGTGTGGGCCTCACCAGATGTACTGTAGAAGAATTTTTGGATGAAATAATTTAGGATAAACTTCCTTTTAATTTTTTGGAGATCTTCTGCCACTTTTTCCAGGAATATCCAAATTTTCTGAATGTCGCTGGAAAAAGAAGCTGGAATACACAGAAGAGAAGGAGGTAAGAGTTGGCTTCCTTTATACCAGAGGCCTCCAAACTACGGCCCAATGCAAGATTTAATCTGGCTCACGGCTAGGTTAGCGGTTCCACACACGCCTAAAGTCTTCATTTCTCCCCAACCTCCACCCTTCCTGGTCTTCAGCTCAAGTTCCTTCAGGTGTGATGTCAGTGAACCATCATTGGTTGCTAGGACTGCTGGTGTAATAACAACCAATCAAATGCTTAGCCCTGCATTCAGAAGAGGACCACAGTTCCTCCATACAGGACTGCTCCCTCTGCTGCTACAGCCACAGACTTGGGATCTCCAGGCTTTCAGCCACACTGTAAGTAAGGGCACACTCTGATGTAAGGGGGGCCCTAATGTAAGAGGGGACTCTGATATAGGCGAGACTCTGTTGGGGACTCTGATGCAGATGAGACTCTGATGAGGACCCTGATGTAAGGAGTACGCTCATGAGGACTCATGTGTAAGGTGTGACACATATAGGGACTCTGATGTAAGGAGAACTCTGATGGAGACCCTGATGTAAAGGGGGAGTTTAATGGGACACTAATGTAAGGGGTGACTCCTATGGAGACTCTAATTTAAAATATACTTTGATGCAAGGGGGACTCTGATGGATTCCCAATTTAACTGGGAACTCAGATGGGGACCCTGATGTAAGGAAGGATTCTGATGGGGACCCTAATGCAAGGGGGGCACTGATGAAGACCATGATGTAAGAAGGCTCTGATGGAACCCCAATTTATTTGGGAATTCTGATGGGGACCATGATGTAAGGAAGGATTCTGATGGGGACCCTGATGTAAGGAAGGATTCTGATGGGGACCCTGATGCAAGGAGGACACTGATGAAGACCATGATGTAAGAGGGCTCTGATGGAACCCCAATTTAATTGGGAACTCTGATGGAGATCCTGATGTAAGAAAGGATTATGATGGGGGCCCTGATGCAAGAGGAACACTGATGAAGACCATGATGTAGGATGGTTCTGATGGAAACCCAATTTAATTGGGAACTCTGATGGGGACCCTGGTGTAAGGGGCAACTCTGATGGGGACCCTGATGTAAGGGGCAACTCTGATGGGGACCCTGATGTAAGGGGAAAATCTGATGGGGACCCTGATGGAGACCCTTATGTAAGTGGGACTATGATATAAGGGAGACTATGATGGGGACCCTGATGTAAGCAGAATGCTATGGTGTGGGTGGGGGGGGGGGGGGGGCTGTGATGGGGCTCTAATGTAAGGGGTGACTCCTACGTAGACTCTGATTTAAGAGGTACTTTAATGTAAGGATGACTCTGATGGGACACCCACTTTAATTGGAAACTCTGATGGGGACCCTGAAGTAAGAAAGGACTCTGATGGGGACTCTGATGCAAGGGGAACACTGATTGAGATCCTGATGTAAGGGGGACTCTGATGGATCCCCAATTTAATTGTGAACCTTGATTTGAGGAAGGACTCTGATGAAGACCCTGATGTATGGGGCCTCTAATGGTACCCCAGTTTAATTGGGAACTCTGATGTAAGGAATAACTCTTTTGGGGACCCTGATGCAAGGGGGATACTAATGGAGACCCTGATGTGAGACTGATGGGGACTGTGGTGTAATCAGGATGCTGATGGTGTAAGGGGTGAGGCTGTGATGGGGCACTATGGGGACTCAGATGTAATGGGGACCTTGATATAAGGAATGACTCTGATGATTTTAACATTACCAACATCAATGTTTCCTGCCAAACAGAATTTAACAAACCCACATTGCTTTAGTATGTGTGTCTCAGGGCAGTACCCCCCCCCCCCCCCCATGACATTGGTTTGACAATCCCTTGCCTATTAGCCTAGAAAACGTCCAGAGCTGATTTCTAACATTCAGCGTCTCCTCAGCGTCAATGGGGTTCAGGTTCGGTAGGTTCACGCTCACCAGGGCCTGCTCAAACTGAACCCAGGGGTGTTCTGTGTATCACCAACAGGGACAAGCCTAGGTAAAGGAGATCCCCGAATCCATTAAGGTGAATTCCCAAGACATTCAAGCACTAACCAGAGCTCCCAATCATCTACATCACGGGTGTCAAACTGGGGGCCCTCCAGCTGTGGCCAAACTACAAGTCCCATGAGACATTGCAGGACCGTTACAAGCATGACTCCCAAAAGGCAAGGGCATGATGGGACTTGTAGTTTTGCAACAGCTGGAGGGCCGCCAGTTTGACACCCCTGATCTACATGCTTCAGAAAAACTCCCCCGTTCTTTGGGGGTCCATGAATAGGGATTGGATACAGACGGGGATTAGAATATTTAGATAACAGCTATGAAAGCCTCTTTACTACAACATGAGCAATAGAGGATTACCAATGACTTCATCTGTTAAATTAGGCTTCATGTCGGAATCTGAGAAAGAGAGGAAAATAAATATCAATTATTGTAGTCAGGTTTATTATACACCCTTCTGTACTCTACATACCTTCATTCAAGACACACCCACTACCCTGCATTAGGGTCAGGTGGTTTCTGCTGTAATCCTAGGCAATTAGTCATGTGACCATGGTGGGACTCTAAAGAACTGATTTGTGCAGTACAGGTAATTCCAGTCTTTGAGGACCTCTGTTAGCATTTATGATCGCCATGGAACATGGTGGACTGGTCAGGGGAAATCTCATTTAATAGTAGGTCTGCTTGAACACCCAACTCCACTTCAACTAAGAAAACGTAAAATATCTGGAGCTGTCCCTTGCAGTAGTTACATTCAGATGATTTTCAAGTTTGAAGGACATCCAGTGTAAATCACCCACTTCATGTGAACTCAGGGTGTCAAAGACCCACCCCCTGGGGGTTTGCAATCCTTGTCGTTATAAGGTCCACTCTCTGCAGCATTCAAGACGCACCTATTGCTGAAGGCAGAAGAGGACCCATCACGTCAGGACCCACCCATTGCTGGGGACTGAAGAGGACCCCTCAAGTCAGGACCCATTTATTGCTGAGGAGAGAAGAGGATCCATCAAGTCAGGACCCACCCATTGCTGAAGACTCAAGAAGACCAATCAAGTCAGGACCCACTCATTGCTGAGGAGAGAAGAGGATCCATCAAGTCAGGACCCACCCATTGCTGAAGACTGAAGAAGACCAATCAAGTCAGGACCCACTCGTTGCTGAGGAGAGAAGAGGATCCATCAAATCAGGACCCACTCATTGCTGAGGACTGAATAGGACCAATCAAGCCAGTACCCACCCTTTGCTGAGGACAGAAGAGGGCCCATCAAGTCAGGACCCACTCACTGCTGAGGACAAAAGAGGACTTGTCACATCATGGACCCACACACTGCTAAGGACAGAAGAGGACCCATCACATCAGGACCCACCCATTGCTGGGGACAGAAGAGGACCCCTCAAGTCAGGACCCACCCACTGCTAAGGACAGAAGATGACCCCTCACTTCAGGATCCACTCATTTCTTGGGACAGAAGAGGGCCCATCAAGTTAGGACCCACCCACTGTTGAGGACAGAAGAGGACTCATCAAATCATGACCCCACCCACTGCTGAGGACAGAAAAGGACCCATCACCTCAGGACCCACCCATTTCTGGGGACAGAAGAGGACCTTTCACGTCAGAACCCACCCACTGCTGAGGACAGAGGACCCCTCACATTAGGACCCACCCATTGCTGGGGAAAGAAAAGGAACCCTCATGTCAAGACCTACCCATTGCTGAGGACAAAGGAGGACCCATCAAGTCCGGACCCACCCACTGCTGAGAACAGAAGAGGGCCCATCATGTCAAGACCCACCCATTGCGGGGGACAGAAGGAGACACTTCAAATCAAGACCCACCCATTGCTGAGGAAAGAGGAGGACCCATCACATCAAGACGCAACCATTACTGGGACAGAAGAGAACTCATCATGTAAGGACCCACTCATTGCTGGGGATAGAAGAGGACCCATCAAGTCAGGATTTGGATTTTATTATCTTCCTATCTGTATTGCTTCTTTTATATACCATTACATAGCCGGTAGAAGACTACCCTTAATTATTTGTCATAAAAATTCACCTAGTTCTTTTGATATATCTGGATACAACATTCTGCACACATACGGAGAGAGGCTTGGTGATATTTACATCCTATTGTTACATTGTGGTAAAGATAATCTTACTGCTTTCTGCCGAGACTTGTTCCAGGTTCCTCACAGCTTCCCAAATTCTCTGAGCGTCCCTGGAAAGAGAATCTGTAATGATAACAATGGCGGTTCATCTCAGATTACTGTCGATCTGCATTTTATGAGCCACACAGAACATGTCCTCCAATATTCTTACTAGATAACAAGGTACAACTTACCCCGTGCACACCGCTCTGCCCAGTGTGAGCCTTTCGCTGTTAAAGTGTTGGCGCCAGTCTCTGATATGTGGTATGTCTGCATCTAGTGAATATTGTCATTCACACTTCACATTTCAGATCACTCCCACAATGAAGGTTTCTGAACTGAAATGCAGCTTCAGGCTACAAATCCAGAGCTGTCCATCTCCTCCAGTCCCGGGAGCTGCCAAGCAATACAGAGATCTAAGGCCTGATCACTAGGTACAGGAAGGAAGGAGTTCATGCAGGACATGTATGAGACCCGTGCTATGTGCCCGGCGGGATTTCATTCCATTACTGGGAGTGAGGTAATGGAGATACGCTGGACTGGTGGAGTGGGCAAGGGCTCTGCATGTCCCTCTGAATGCAAAATGCACATCAGTTACATGTGTGTAGTGTCATAGGATGGAAAACCTTAAGGAGGAACTCTGTACATGAGTGCTGCACACAAGTGGCCCATCTCTGAGTTGGTGACTGCCTTCACATGACCGCAGCCTCTGCCTGGTCCTTAGCATTGATGAGCACACCTTTGGATGAAGTGTTACCCCATGTGCACGGGCACAGTAGGCCTTGCCCGAACTCCTCTTCCACAGAATTATGTATGCAGGATCTTCTTCCACTACCTCCTCCTCAACAAAATTATGTATGCAGGATCTCCTTCCACTACCTCCTCCTCCACAGAATTATGTATGCAGGATCTCCTTCCACTACCTCCTCCTCCACAGAATTATGTATGCAGGATCTCCTTCCAATACATCCTCCTCCACAGAATTATGTATGCAGGATCTCCTTCCACTACCTCCTCCTCCTCCACAGAATTATGTATGCGGGATCTCCTTCCACTACTTCCTCCTCCTCCACAGAATTATGTATGCAGGATCTCCTTCCTCTACCTCTTCCTCCACAGAATTATGTATGCAGGATCTCCTTCCACTACCTCCTCCTCCACAGAATTATGTATGCAGGATCTCCTTCCACTACATCCTACTCCACAGAATTATGTATGCAGGATCTCCTTCCACTACCTCCTCCTCCTCCACAGAATTATGTATGCAGGATCTCCTTCCACTACCTCCTCCTCCACAGAATTATGTATGCAGGATCTCCTTCCACTACCTCCTCCTCCACAGAATTATGTATGCAGGATCTCCTTCCACTACCTCCTCCTCCACAGAATTATGTATGCAGGATCTCCTTCCAATACATCCTCCTCCACAGAATTATGTATGCAGGATCTCCTTCCACTACCTCCTCCTCCTCCACAGAATTATGTATGCGGGATCTCCTTCCACTACTTCCTCCTCCTCCACAGAATTATGTATGCAGGATCTCCTTCCTCTACCTCTTCCTCCACAGAATTATGTATGCAGGATCTCCTTCCACTACCTCCTCCTCCACAGAATTATGTATGCAGGATCTCCTTCCACTACCTCCTCCTCCACAGAATTATGTATGCGGGATCTCCTTCCGCTACCTCCTCCTCTACAGAATTATGTATGCAGGATCTCCTTCCACTACTTCCTCCTCTACAGAATTATGTATGCAGGATCTCCTTCCACTACCTCCTCCTCCTCCACAGAATTATGTATGCAGGATCTCCTTCCACTACTTCCTCCTCTACAGAATTATGTATGCAGGATCTCCTTCCACTACCTCCTCCTCCACAGAATTATGTATGCTGGATCTCCTTCCGCTACCTCCTCCTCTACAGAATTATGTATGCAGGATCTCCTTCCACTACCTCCTCCTCTACAGAATTATGTATGCAGGATCTCCTTCCGCTACCTCCTCCTCTACAGAATTATGTATGCAGGATCTCCTTCCACTACCTCCTCCTCTACAGAATTATGTATGCAGGATCTCCTTCCACTACCTCCTCCTCCTCCACAGAATTATGTATGCAGGATCTCCTTCCACTACCTCCTCCTCCTCCACAGAATTATGTATGCAGGATTTCCTTCCACTACCTCCTCCTCCACAGAATTATGTGTGCAGGATCTCCTTCCACTACCTCCTCCTCCTCAGAATTATGTATGCAGGATCTCCTTCCACTACCTCCTCCTCCACAGAATTATATATGCAGGATCTCCTTCCACTACCTCCTTCTCCACAGAATTATGTATGCAGGATCTCCTTCCACTACCTCCTCCTCCACAGAATTATGTATGCAGGATCTCCTTCCTCTACCTCCTCCTCCTCCACAGAATTATGTATGCAGGATCTCCTTCCACTACCTCCTCCTCCTCCACAGTATTATGCAGGCCGCACTTCCCTCTTACATTTCATGTTATGTATTCGGGGGGACTAATTGCCAGAGCAACACCAACCCAGAATCCTTGTAACTCACCATTCTTCATCAGTGACATTTCTTTACTGATATTTTTATCTAGAAAGGAATTTAAAAAACATGTCAGAAAATGTTCTTTGATGTTGGAGAAGCAATTATAAATTAAAGAACTTAAAGATATGGTCAGCAGATTACACAGAAGTGACCCGGGTATTGTGATGTTCACTGCAGTCATTATAAGATCCTTAATAGTTATGGAATCAACAGCAACACAAAGTGTAGAATCTGACGGCTAAAGGAAAGCCAGCCTTCCTCAAATGTTTCCTTCATTGGGCAAATGAGCAGAGGAGGTCTGGATCAGGAAATCAGTTGTCATAGTCTAGAGATGGTCTTCTGTTTGTGGCAGGTATACTCACTTTTTATACATTTTCCATTTATTAAAATCATTTTAATTTTTAATTTATTTTTTTTTTCCTTTTCCTTATTCTGCTCCTTAGGACAGGGACAGCAAGGCAAACTTGGGGCGACATTAGGCAAGAAGGAAGTCCTGGTCCTCAACACCGCCTTCTCCTTATGAAAAGTCAGAAATGGACACAAGTGGAAATGTGCAGAAGAGAAAAAAATGGTTTCATTTCATTTCAGATCAATTTGTTAAGTTACTAATTTATTTTTGTTGCATTCATAACAAAATTCGTTTAGTTTTGTTTATTCGTTTTTTGCTGGATTCAATTTTTTGCAAGTGGATTTTAAGTATTCAAATCGAATTGGAATCACATTTGCATTGAAAATACAGAATTGATCATTATGAAGAATATCTGGTTCTATTGTGTTCAAAATTCAAATTTTGGAAGACAGATATATTCTATTCTGTTTTATTCTATTCTTTTATTTTTATTTTCTTCTATTCTATTGTTTTCTATTTTATTCTTTTCTTTCATCTTCTATTCTGTTTTATTCTATTTTCAAAATTTTTATTTCAGAAGATGGCTATATTCTATTTTATCCTATTCCTTCTGAATTGCACTGTATTGAAATTGCACTGCGCTGTGTAAACTGTTGGCGCTATATAAATCCTGTATAATAATAATATTTAATATTCTAATTGAAATTTGAATTTCGAAAGACGGCTATATTTAATTTCATTCTATTCTGTTTAAAATTCAGATTTCAGAAGATGACTATATTCTATTTTATCCTATTATTTCTGTATTGAACTGTATGGTAATTGTACCGCCCCCTTTATATTGTGAAGTGCTGCATAGACTGCTGGCACCATATAAATCCTGTATAATTATAACAATATTAACCCCTCGCCCTCCAGAGGATTTACCCCTCTTCCTGACCAGGCCATTTTTTGTGTTACGGGGCTGCATTACTTTGACTGACAATTGCGCGGTCAAATGAAATATACATCCTTTTGTTCCCCACAAATGGAACTTTCTTTTGGTGGTATTTGATCGCCTGTGTGTTTTTTATTTGTTCACTGTAACAAAAAAGGCCAACAATTTTGAGAAAAAAAAACTATTTTTTTTACATTTTGCTATTAAACATGTGCAGTAAAAAAAAATGTAAAAATTTAATTTTGGCATAAATTTCGGCCAAATGTATTCTGCTCCGTGTCTTTGCTAAAAAAAAATCATGATACGTGTAAATTAATTGGTTTGTGTGAAAGTTATAGCGTCTACAAACGGCGGTATAGATACTGGGTTTTTTTTTTCTATTAGTAATGGCGGCGATTGGTGACTTATAGCGGGACTGTGGTGGGCATTCTGACACTGGAGGGGGGGGGGGAACTGACTAACTGCCACTGACATCTCCAGTGACACCAATACAGTGATCAGTGCTAATAAAAAGCACTGACACTGTACTAATGGCACTGGGCAGGAAGGGGTTAACATGAGGGGCAATCAAAGGGTTAACCGTGTGCTGGGGGTGTTTTACTAGGGGGCGGGGTCTGTGTTACTAGGGGGCGGTGTCTTTGTGCTTCACTGTACTCACACTGCTCTGGATGGCTGTGCTGTGCAGTATGCCTGAGCCAACAGGTAGAAGGACTGTTAGTAAACAAAACAGTCCTCCTCACCATCGGAGATGCTCGGTAATCACTGGGCGCCGGTGGGTAAACACCATAAAAGGTGGCTCGGGTTCGAGCCCCCTACCCAGAAATGCACAATCCATACACATATATATATATATATATACATACATATATATATATATACATATATATATTTATATATATATATATATATATATATATATTATTTTGTGCACCTGTGCCCCCATGTAGCCGTATTTCTGCTATCAGGAAGTTGGGAAGCGGTTAATAATATTCTATTCTATTTGAAATTCAAATTTCTAAAGACTGCCATATTCTATTCTATTCTTTTATTTTATTTTCTATTCTGTTTTATTCTTTTCTTTTCAAAATTCAAATTTCTAAAGATGGATTTATTCAAATTTATTTGATTCTATTTGAAATTCAAATTTCAGGAGACAGCTTTATTTTATTTTATTGTTTTCAAAATTAAAATTTTGAAAGGCAGCTATATTCTAACACTAATATTCACAGTCTTTGAAGGAATTTAGCAATAGTCAGCAATATGTTTACAGTTCCAATTTCTTTTCAGAATTGTTTTAAATTCAATTCAAATTGTTATATTATCTCAGATTTGTTTAAATTCATTACTATTGACATTGGGAAATTCAGATACATCCAAAAGTCTGAATAATGAAAACTTCTAAACGCACCGCACATGTCTAGCCACAAGTCCAGATGCTCACCTCACAGACGTGATAGGTGAAAGGATTACTGCCGAGTAGATGATATACAGTATCTCCCAGAAGTGTGTCCCCCCTCCCCAGGACTGTATACAATGTGTATATATATACATAGTATCTCCCAGAAGTGAGTCCCCCCTCCCCCGGACTGTATACAATGTATATATATATACAGTATCTCCCAGAAGTGTGTCCCCCCTCCCCAGGACTGTATACAATGTATATATATATACATAGTATCTCCCAGAAGTGCATCCCCCTCCCCTGGACTGTATACAATGTGTATATATATATATATATATACAGTATCTCCCAGAAGTGAGTCCCCCCCTCACATTTGTGTCAATCTTTGATTCTCTCTTTTCATGCGACAACACTGAAGAAATGACACTTTGCTACAATGTGACTTAGTCAGTGTACAGCTTGTATAACATGGAAATTTGCTGTCCCCTCAAAATAACTCAACACACCGCCATTAATGTCTAAACCACTGGCAACAAAAGTGACTCCACCCCAAATTGACAAGGTCCAAATTGGGCCCAATTAGCCATTGTCCCTCCCTGATGTCATGTGACTCGTTAGTGTTACCAAGTCTCAGGTGGGAAAGGGGAGCGGGTGGGTTACATTTGTTATTATCACTGCTACTCTGTCATACTGGTCAATGGAAGTTCAACATGGCACCTCATGGCAAAGAACTCTGAGGATCTGAAAAAAATAATTGTTGCTCTACATAAAGATGGCCTCAGATATAAGAAGATTCTGGGAGATACTGTAGAATTATAGATAGGAAGTCTTTAGTGGGTTGAAAAGGTCTTTTCAGAAACCTAGAAAGTACCAGATTAGGTCTTCATTAAGGAGTGAGAGGACAACCGTTTCTGACATAAGATAGAGAAGGGCAGAAACTTGACCATTGATAGTACCACGAGTCAAAGTCTGGTTCAGAAGCAGCCATTTTCCCACTCATCATCATCATCATCATCATCATCATCATTTTTGTTAACAATATTTACAGATTTTCTTTTTTTATATTTGCCTATTGAATTTTTTTTTCTATTGTTTAGTTTTTTTTTCCCTAACAGGCATTGATGAGCTGGGCACCCCAGGCTCTTCTTGGGGCCTTACGTTCATGAACCTAACTTCAGATGCTAAATCCAAACCCCAATTAGACATAAGAGATTTGGATGTATCTGATTTTCCAAAATAACAATATTAAGTTGGTTAAAATTTGTTTTGTTTCATGTATTTGTTTTCTAACAAATTTAAAAATTTTCATAATGAATTTGAAAATAAAAATTTAACAACGGATCCAAAATCTGTGTGAAGAATAACTAGGCAGGAAAGCCAGCTGCCGTGTCCTTAACAACCATCCTCATTTTTTACACTCTTTTGGTGAATGAGTAGGGGTACTACTCATTTCCAATTGGGGGGGGTGAGATCTGGAGGCTCCCTGGTTAAACGTGGCTTCTAGATTCCAATAATCCCATGCCTGCAGACCCCCACAACCACCGCCCAGAGTTGTGGGGAAGAGGCCCTTGTCCAAATCAACAAGGGGACAAGCTGCTTTGTGGGGGGAGCCCCCATACCCCAAAGCTCTCTTCCCAATGTTGAGGGCATGTGGCCTGATATGGTTCAGGGGGGACCCTCGCTCTCCCCCACTTTCCTGACCTGCCGTGCTGCATGCTCAGGTAAGGGTCTGTATAGATTTTGGGGGACCCCATACCTTTTTTTTTTCATTACCGGCATTCATTAGTTCTTAAGGACGTAGCAGCTGGCTTCCCGGCCCTCTCCTTAACATCCAGCTATTCTTCATACAGAATTCGGAATGGTCGATACATTTTCATCCAATTCGAATTCTAATAGTTCTAAAAATCTGGAATACTTTGGAAAATTAAGAAAGGAAAGGAAACAAACAAATTCCAAAACGAATCCATGAAATGGAATTAGTAACATAACGAATTTACCCAAAACCAAAGTTTCCATTATGCACAAGTTTACCCCCAATATCCCGATATAATAGAGATACTCACAGTAATTGAAGAGGACGCCGGTGAGGATGATCAAAGTAATGAAGGCCAATATTAGGAGGACCCCCAGGATCAGTATCACCCGGTGACTTGTACTCCTGGCAGCCGGAATCGCTACAGACAAGGAAGGTAGTGAAAGAGCCTGCGTGTATCAGCCTGTGCAATAATCCTCCAAAACTCCTATCTCACATAAAGACATTTTATATTCATCCCGGATCATCTGTGTGCCCCCCCCCCAACATAGAAATCTCTAATATTGGGTGAATATGACATTGATGTGATCATCTGCTGAATTATGGATCTTCCGCTACAACTGTAAGCCAAGTATCATTCTGTGGTCCTATGGAGTTTATATGGAATTTGTTAATGATGACAAGAAAAGCAGTAAAATAGATCCCCTGCAGCCAGCAGCAATATAATAATAAAAAAAAAAAAACCATGTACATTAGTATTCCCAGTCTTTGCTCAATCCTTTGTTGAAGCCCCTTTAGCCCCCATTCCAGCCTCAAGTCGTTTGGAGTATGGTGCTACAAGCTTGGCACACCTATTTTTGGGCGATTTCTCCCATTCTTCCTTGTAGGACCTCTCAAGCTCCATCAGGTTGGATGGGGGTGTCGGTGCACAGCCATTTTCAGATCTCTCCAGAGATGTTCAATCGGATTCAAGTCTGGGCTCTGGCTGGGCCACTGCAGGACATTCACAGAGTTGGCCCGTAGCCACTCCTTTGTTATGTGGGCTGTGTGCTCAGGGTCGTTGTCCTGTTGAAAGATGAACCGTCGGCCCAGTCTAAGGTCCAGAGAGCTCTGGAACAGATTTTCATCAAGGATGTCTCTGTACATTGCTTCATTCATCTTTCCTTCCATCCTGACTAGTCTCCCAGTTCCTGCTGCTGAAAAACATCCCCACAGCATGATGCTGCCACCACCATGCTTCACTGTAGGGATGGTATTGGCCAGGTGGTGAGTGGTGCCTGGTTTCCTCCAGATAGGACGCTTGGCATTTAGGTCAAAGAGTTCAATCTCTGTTTCATCAGACCAGAGAGTTTTGTTTCTCATGTTCTGAGAGTCTCTCAGGTGCCTTTTGGCAAACTCCAGGCGGGCTGCCATTTGCCTTTTTCTGTGGCTTCCGTCTGGCCATTTTACCATACAGGCCTGATTGGTGGAGTGCTGCAGAGTTTATTGTTCTTCTGGAAGGTTCCCCTCTCTTCTCAGAGAAATGCTAGAGCTCTTAAAGAGTGCTTGGTTACCTCCCTGGCTAAGGCCCTTCTCCCTCGATTGCTCATTTTGCCCGGGCAGCCCGCTCTAGGAAGATTCCTGGTGGTTCCAAACTTCTTCCATTTATGGATGATGGAGGCCATTGTGCTCATTGGGACCTTCAATGCTGCAGAAATGTTTCTGTACCCTTCCCCAGATCTGTCTCTGAGGTCTACGGACAATTCCTTGGACTACATGGCTTTGTTTGTGCTCTGACATGCACTGTTAACTGTGGGACCTTATATAGACAGGTTTATGCCTGATCATGTCCAATCCGCTGAATGTCCCACAGGTGAACTCCAATCAACTGAATGTCCCACAGGTGAACTCCAATCAACTGAATTTCCCACAGGTGGACTCCAATCAAGTTGTGGAAACATCTCAAGGATGATCAGTGGGAACAGGATGCACCAGCGCTCAATTGTGAGAGTCATGGCAAAGGCTGGGAATACTGATGTACATGTGTTTTTTTTAATTTTTTATTTTAATAAATTACAAAGATTTAAAAACAAACTTATTTCACATTACCATTATGGGGTATTGTTTGTAGAATGTCGAGGAAAAAAATGAATTGAATCCATTTTGGAATAAGGCTGCAACATAACAAAATGTGGCAAAAGTTAAGAGCTGTGAATTCTTTCTGGATGCTCTGTAGGTTAAAGAATCCTTGAGCCTTTACAGCCACTTTAACAGGCTGTGGGTACAGGTGTACAGCCCCAAACATAGACAATGTGAGCAGCAGCCAGGATGGCTGCCTATTAATTTACTGTCTCGGCCGCCGGACACATCGGCCGATTTCTGACCCTCAGGGGGGGTCCCTCCGCTTCCTCCCTGGCCCCCTGTCCTTCCAGCACCCTGATGGGGAAAAAAACCCCGGCCCCCCGCACCTCCAGCGTCCGGCGGACCGTTCGGGAGGTTGCTGCCTACCCGCCGGAGATCGCGGGTGAAGCCGCGGCCTCGATTTTAGGCCGGCCGCCGGAGGCTTCCAGGACCCCGGCCGCGGATTCGCGGTTTTCGCCCCGGACAACAGCTGAAGCCCTGGCTGCAAGTTTGGGTCCCCTGCCATCACTACCTGCAGGTGAGATGGATCCTGGCAGTGGGGAGGACCTGGATCCCGAGCCATCCCAGCGGTCGCACATTCCATCCCTGCGGGATGCCGAGCTCCTGCGTCGCTTTAAAAGTATGCTGCAATCAGAATTGTCCTCCGCTACCTCCAAGCTGGCCGACCGTCTTTCGCGGGAAATTCGGGATTTGGGCAATCGGACGAATGATCTCGAAGATAAAATGGACGCTGCGGCCACAGTCATTGAAAATCACGAACAGGACCTGTGCGACCTTAAGAAGGAATTGGCGGACGCACTACTGCGGCTTGAGGATTTCGAAAACCGTTCCCGCCGTGGCAATTTGCGGTTAAGGGGTATTCCGGAAACGGTCACGGATCTTACCTCCACTGCTACTGCTCTGTTTCAGGAGCTGACACCCACTATTCCCATTGACCGGCTCGAATTTGACCGCATACATCGTTGTTTGGGCCCCAGACGACCGGATGGGCCCCCGAGGGACATTGTCATCAAGTTTACTTATTATCGCACTAAGGAAACTATCCTCTTGGCGGCCAGAAATAACCCTGATCTTAGCTTCCAGGGGCACCGCTACCAGCTTTTCGCGGACCTCTCTCAGACCACTCTCCAGAAGCGACGCCAGTTGAAGCCCTTCACTTCGGTCCTGGTGAAACACAGAATTAAATATGCCTGGGGCTTTCCATTCCGCCTCACCTTCACCTACCAGGGCCGCAGTCATTCTGTGGCTACGCCGGAGGAGGCCCATTCTCTCCTGGAATCTCTACATCTTCTCTCGCCGGAAGCTGATGATCGGAGCCCGGCTCATTCCTCTGGATCCTCGGCAAGGCCGCCCCCTCTGGGAGCGGTCGTCCAACAGGAGGGGGGCTCTCCCTCAGACCCCTTCGCGATCAAGTCCTTCCTGTTCTTCTCCAGGCTGAAGATGCGCCTTGGAACTCCCACATATCGTCTCACCGAGGGACTACCCTGACGAGATTGTGAGTTTGGCCCTTAGGGCCTCCCCGGTTTGTCGACATTCTAGCTTGAGACTGCTCCGGCTTGCCCTTTTGGGTTTCATCCCGGGTTGGGGGGGGGTCTCTTCCTGGACTTAGGAATCGGGACTTTTTGCTGCCGCAGCCTGTTTTGGGTCCATGTGATGGTGCTTGGGTCTACGTTTGTGGCATTGGGTGATGGTTCCCTTGGGCTCCGGGGTGGGAGGTTGACCCGGTGGGCCTGGTTGGGTGGAGGGGGGTTGGCCCCTGTGGTTCTCTGGGTTTCTATGGGAAGGTCGTCGCGGAGGTTCCTGCTCCTGGGACTTTTAGTTTATTAAGATTTACTATATTCTATTATGTACATTGCCTTTTTGCTCCCTGAGGGCTTCTGTTTTGATGTTTCCATTTCCAGCCATGTGTCCGGTGGTAGAGTTACCCCTAACTGTATCCTTCATGTGTAGGATGCACGTCACCATTGGTGTGACACGATTGCACTGTTGTGTATACTTTTTGTGTCTTTTTCCTTTTTTCTTTCTTTGTTCTTCTCTTTTTCTCTGTTTTTTTTTGTTTTTGTTTTCTGCAGGGTTCCGGGACGCCATGGTCCGATCGCCATTGGGAGTGGAAATTGCTGGCTGCTTTGGGCTTTTTTCTGCTGAGCGTGTTGCGTTGATACCGCCATGGCCTCACCCCTTTTGAAAATACATTCACAAAATGTTCAAGGCTTCAATTCGCCTCAGAAACGGACTAAAGTTTTTCATCACCTCAAGTCGCAACAAATAGATGTGGTATGTCTACAGGAGACCAGGTTTTCTCAGTCCTCCGCTCCGCGTTATCTTTCACCTCACTATCCCATCTTTTACACGGCCTCGGCTCCTGAGAAGCGTCGGGGTGTTCTGATAGCTTTTAAACGCAATCTCCCCTTTGTCTGTGCTCGGAATATAGCGGACCCCTCGGGCAGGTATTTGCTTCTGCAAGGCACCCTCTGGGACCAGGAGGTTACCTTTGTCTCTTACTACGCGCCTAACCGTTTCCAGCATAAATTCTTTTCGCATCTTTGCACCATTATTTCTCGACACTCTAAGGGTCTTCTTCTTGTTATGGGGGATTCGAATGTTACCTTAGATTCCACACTGGATAGGCGCTACGCACAAGGAGCGACCCCCTCTCATGACTTGGTGCTGGAGGAACGTATGCGCTCTCTTTTGCGGACAGCGGGGCTAGCGGACGTCTGGAGGGAACTTCATCCAACTGAACGCGACTTTACGTTCTATTATAACCCTCATGACAGTTTTTGTAGAATTGATCATATATTCATGCAGGTCCAGCAACTCCCCTCGGTCCGGCGGATAACTATTCCCTCCTCGCCCTGGTCAGACCATGATCCTTTGGTACTCCTCCTTGCCCTTTCCGGGTCAGAACGACGCCCTTTTCATTGGCGCATTAATGACTCTTTACTGACCACTCAGGCTACCTGCCAAGAAATAGAATTCTTCTTACGGACATACTTTACGGAAAACTCGGGATCGGTCTCTTCAGCAGTGCCCCTATGGGAAGCGCATAAGGCCACGGTGCGGGGTCATGTTATACAGCTGGCTGCAGTCCGGAAGCGGGAACGTCGACTCTCGGAGCTTCATTTTCTCCTGGCCTCTGCGGATGCGCGTTGGAAGTCATCTCCATCCGTGGCCCATAAACGCGCTCGGGACGCTCTGGCGACAGAATTGGACCTCCTTGCCTCTTCGGAGGCGGAACGGGCCTTGCGTTGGACCAAACATAAATTCTATTCCTGTGCTAATAAGCCCGGTCCCATGCTAGCCAGGAAACTCAATTCTGTGGGGAAACCCCATAAACCGATTCGGCTTCGACTTTCCACGGGTGGCTGTACTTCTAATCCCCAGCAGATTGTTTCCCGATTCTCGGACTTCCTTTCGCGCCTCTATGCTGCCCCAGATCCCTTCCCTGTGGCCCAGGCAGAGGCATTCTTTCAGGACCTCCATCTTCCTGGATTAACCGAGGCAGCACAGGTGGCCCTCAACGCAGGTGTCACCGTACCGGAAGTGCTACAAGCAATCAAATCTTTACGGTCCACCGCGGCCCCAGGTCCAGACGGCTTCTCCGGTCTCTATTATAAAAAATTCTCAGCCCTATTGGCGCCCTTTTTAGCTGCCTACTTCAATGAGTTACGACAGGGCTCCTTGCCCTCTCCGGACGCACTTAGGGCACATATCTCTATGATTCCTAAGACGACCGATGATGTCCAGGAACTGCAAGCCTTCCGGCCCATCTCTCTTCTTAATGAAGACTTGAAAATATTGGGCAAGATCCTTAGTTTTCGCATCAATAAATATTTGTGTAGCCTGGTCCACAGGGACCAAGTAGGGTTCGTCCCCGGGAGGCAGGCGGGTGATAATGTCCGTAAGGTGGTCCATCTTATACATTTTCTGCAACAACGGAAAATCCCAGGATTCTTACTGTCCTTGGACATATATAAAGCTTTTGATTCTCTATCCTGGGAATATCTGCGGTTTGTGCTGTCTCGCTGGGGTTTCGGGGATTCTATTCTCTCTTGGATTCAAGCCTTGTATTCCTTTCCTTTGGCTTCCGTTAAATACGCTGGGTATTTCTCGGATCCCTTTCCTGTTGGGAGAGGGACGAGGCAGGGCGGCCCGCTGTCCCCGGCGCTCTTTGTCCTGGCGCTTGAGCCACTGGCTTTACGCGGGACAGGAGTTTAAGCTGAGCCTCTTTGCGGACGATGCCCTCTTGACCCTTACTAATCCTCTGACGACGCTTCCTAATTTGCAACGGGTTCTTGAGCGCTTTCCTTGATCTCGGGTCTACGTATTGATTTGGATAAAACCGTTGCTCTCAATATTACTTTGGCTTCAGATTTGGTTTCGCGCCTACAATCCCACTTCCCTTACCGGTGGGCTTCCTCTTCTCTTGAATACTTGGGCATTCGCTTGACCCCCACCTATGACTCCCTTTTTGCTGCAAATTATTATCCTTTGCTTAGCTCCTTATCTTCTCTTATGCATTCCTGGCAATTTCCGCACCTGTCTTGGATAGGACGGGTTCATTCAGTGAAAATGACCATCTTGCCGAAATTGTTATATTATTTTCGCACCCTCCCGGTGCGGGTTCCCCCTCATTTTCTTTGGTTGCTTCAGGCGAAGTTTATGCGTTTTATCTGGGCCAATAAGCATCCCAGAGTTTCTAGAAATACGCTCTTTGTTCATAGACTCCAAGGTGGTCTTGGGGTACCCAATGTAACTAAGTATTATCAGGCGAGCCAAATTGCCCCGCTGTCTATGTTGCACGCTTCCTCCGATGTTCCTCTCTGGGTCCTGCTGGAACTACCTAATTGTGCCCCTATCGCACTATCGACACTTCTATGGCTTCCCCCTGCCCTGCGCCCTACGGCGCTGAGTCCGATGTTGCTCCATGGCCTACGAGTCTGGGACTCGGTACGTTACTCCAGTGGCCTGATGTCACCCTTTTTGCCCTTCCAATCGTTAATAACCCTCTTTTCCCACCGGGTCTAGATCACCCGAGGGCATTTTCTTGGTGGGTGGCTCATGGTTTCTCACAGGTGCGACACTTTTTGATTTTTCGGTCCTTTCCCACCTGGAATGTCCTCCGGGAGTCTCGGGATGTTCCCCCAGCGGAATTTTTTCGGTACCTTCAATTGCGGCACTGGCTACTCTCGCTGAGGGCCACTTCTGCTTTCCCATATCAGACATCTGCCTTTGAACGGCTTTGCCAGCAGCGTCCGGGTGCCCCGGGCCTTATCTCCCTTCTTTACACAGCTTTGAACAGATGCTCGTCGCACACTTCTCTTTCATATGTAGTTCAGTGGGAACGCGACCTGGGAGTGGCTGTGGATCCGGAGGACTGGAATAAAGCCTGGTCACTCATAGCTAAATGTTCGTTTAATACGACCACACTGGAGGCAGCCTATAAGGTATTGTTTCGTTGGTATTGGGTGCCGGCTCATTTGGCCCAGGCTATCCCTGCCTGTAGTGATCGATGTTTTCGGGGTTGTGGCCATCGTGGCGATGTACTGCATATCTGGTGGTCATGCCCGAGGTTGGTTCGTTTTTGGTCTCGTGTGTTTGGCCTCCTTTTCACTTTGTTTCATCTCTCCATACGCCGGGATGCTCGGTATGCTTTGCTTCATTGCCCCATACCGGGCCTCTTGGCTCGTCAGCAGCGATTGGCTTCCTATTTGTTTTTATCGGCCACTAGGACAATTGCCCAGGCCTGGAAGAGTCCGTTTGTACTTTTTCAGGGGGTGCGGGATCGTATGACTACTATGATGCTCAATGAACAGATGTCGAGTATATGCAATGACTCTCAACATAAATTTTTGAAAATATGGGAACCGTGGTTGCAATACGCCTTTCCCACGCTCCCCCCGGCCAGTGTAGGGAGGTGATGGAGTTTTGTATTGGCGCTCATGGACCCTTGCTCTCTGGTGTGTGTTTTTGTTTTTGTTTTTTCTCTTTCTTTCTTCTCTGCTTTTCTTCTTTCCTTTTATGTTTGTTTTGATGTGACAGTGGACAGCTGTCTTTAGTTGCGTTGATCTGAGTTTCACTGATGTTATTGTAACCTATGTGCCATTGATAGCCCCTACGTGGGCATACGTTTTGCCTTATTGGAATTAGAGCGTTGTCTGCTCTATTATACATTTTCTATCGGTGCAATTGATAGCCCCTGCGTGGGCGTGTTTTGTTGCCTCTGTTTTATACTGTTTAAAATTAATAAAAACCATTGAAATACAAACATAGACAATGTGCATTCGGGTCCACTCACCCACATCTGCATACCTGGAAAATTAGGACCTGTGGCTGCAATGGGTCAGCAATGAGTCCAGAACTCAATCCCATAGAGCACAAAAACAGCAGTTGGGAAAAGGAACCCTTCCAATCTGAGAGACCTGGATCAGTTGGCGAAAGAAGAGCGATCCAAAATTCCAGTAGAGAGGTGGAAGAAACTCATTGATGGTGACAGGAAGGCATTGATTTCAGTTATTTTTCCAAGGAATGTGCTAACAAATATAACATGGAGGGTGCCAACAATTTGGTCCATTCCATTTTGGGGTTTTGCATGGAATGTGTCAGCTTTAGCTTTTTGTTTCTCCGCTTTTTTGTGTCATACCAATACAAACAAAAGAAATAAACATGAGAATGCCAAAACATTTGTCATGAAAACAATTTTCTGGGCAAAAGTGGTACATCGTCTGACAGAAATGCAGGGGGGGGGGACGACAATATTTTTGGCCATGACTGTATATGGCAAAAGTGAATTTCAGGCCACATTTTTGGTTCCAAAGTCCAAGACAGGAAAAGGGTTGTATTCTTCTCTTTTCCTTGCAAAGAAATCTTCAGACAAGCGATGTTCAATTCTGGAGCTCAGGACCTTAAAGTGTTACTAAACCCCCAACAGTACAATCAGTCTGTATATACAGTAAAGCATGCTTGTTATACTCACTGTGGAACCTAAGGGGTTAATCCTCCACCTTGTGTAAAAAGGATGTTTGATCCTGTCTTCTCTGATCCTCCCTTTCTTCCAATGTCTCCTACATAACTCCTGATAGAACAGAGGCTTGGGGGCAAGCTATACATGTTCAGTTTGCATTGCTAGAGAGTTTTTATTTTTTTCTTTGGAGACTGCATGTGATCAGCACATGGCCAATTAGCACTGTCCAGACAGAGGGTCAGGGGTTCTGCATCCTCTTACAGGAGAATGCAAACTCCTCCTACAAGCTGTAACCAGTGCTCTGCTGGACACTGATAGATGTCACAAGACTGCTCTATTTGCTGATGAGAAAAGGTATTTAGCAGTTTACATTTACTAAAATAATTGCATTCCATGTTCTGTGTACTGTGGGAGACTAGATATAGTGAATGCGGGGTCCGGGGAGAGCGGATATAGTGAATGTGGGGTCCGGGGAGAGCGGATATAGTGAATGCGGGGTCCGGGGAGAGCGGATATAGTGAATGTGGGGTCCGGGGAGAGAAGATATAGTGAATGCGGGGTCCGGGGAGAGCGGATATGGTGAATGCGGGGTCCGGGGAGAGCGGATATAGTGAATGCGGGGTCCGGGGAGAGCGGATATAGTGAATGCGGGGTCCGGGGAGAGCGGATATAGTGAATGCGGGGTCCGAGGAGAGCGGATATAGTGAATGCGGGGTCCTGGGAGACCGGATATAGTGAATGCGGGGTCCGGGGAGACCGGATATAGTGAATGCGGGGTCCGGGGAGACCGGATATAGTGAATGCGGGGTCCGGGGAGAGCGGATATAGTGAATGCGGGGTCCGGGGAGAGCGGATATAGTGAATGCGGGGTCCGGGGAGACCGGATATAGTGAATGCGGGGTCCGGGGAGAGCGGATATAGTGAATGCGGGGTCCTGGGTTTAGTAACACTTTAAACTCCTATCTAAAGCAAGAATCTTTCTCCTTAGAGCCTTTAGAAACCATTACCATTGTGATACAAAGAGTAGACTGGATGGCAGAGGAGTCCCTAGGGTTGGTGTCACCCGGTGCAGTAACATGTGGTGTCATCCCCTCCAGAGAGGAAGGAGCGGTGCCGGTGTAGCAGTAAAACGAGTATCCCTTGAAGATATGTATCCCCTGAAGCAACTGCGCCGGTTTCAGGTCGAAGAATCTGATCTCTGATTTTAGCACAGAACTGGCGATCGGCTTCTTCGGCCTGAAACCGGCACATGCGCAGTTGCTTCAGGAGTTACTCATTTTACCGCTACACCAGGATGGGGGCAGCTGTCACTGTGCCGGCATCCTACTCCTGCACACCCTGTGATTGTGTCACCCGGTGCGGCCCGCACCCCCTTGGACGCCACTGCTGGATGGTCTCTGTGGACTTTGAGAATGCCTACTTGTATAATTCCATTGCCGAAAAGCACCAGCAGTTCCTAAGATTTAACTTCGGAAAGCAACCACTTCCTGTTCAGATGCTTACCTTTTGGTCAACCCCGAGACCCTTCTCAAAAGTTTTAATAATGGTAATTGCATTTCTTCATGTTTATGGTGTCCGGATATTTCATTACCTAGATGACTTCCTTATTCTTGCTCAGTCCAGCTCTGCAGACATTGGTGGAGTTTGGGTGGATGGTGAATGTAGGGAAGAGCCAGCTTATCCCATCCCAGAGATGGCCTTCAACACTATACACTACACAGTTTATCTCCCTCAAGACAAGACCAGATGGATTCACTCACAGGCCAGTGAGGTGATGTCTTCAACCTCCATGTTAGTTCAGCAGGGGCATGATTTTCTTGGGCACCCTTATGGCATTCATTTTGGTGGTGCCATAGGGTCAACAATATACCAGGATATTTCAGCATTGTCTCCTAAGTCGGTGCAATTGCTGTTCCCTTCATTAGATCATCCAGATACTTCTTTTCATTCAGCAGAAACTCTCATGGTGGACCTGGGGTTCCAACCTCTCTCTGGGCAGGACCATCAATCCTGGATACTGGATCATAGTTACATCAGATGCCAGTCTCAAGGTTTGAAGTGCCCATTGTTGGGACTTGAGGGTTCAGGGGGTATGGAACACTGTGGTTCCTCACTATTCCAACCTGTTGGACCTGAAAGGGGACAAGGAAGCACTGAAAGCATTCCTACCAGTCATACGGTGTCAGAGGGTCAAGTTAGTGATGGTCCACAAGAAAGCTGTCTCATACCTCTTGAAGTAAGATGGAACAAGGAGCCTACAACTTCTTCAAGTGACAGCAAAAATCTTTGCTTTAGCCAAGAGGCAGTTTCTGGACTTGTCAGCATTCTCTCTTCCTGGGTCTTAGAACATCCCAGCCAATCTGGAGAACCAGAAGTTCTTGATCCACACATAATGGGTGTTGAATCCTGAATATCTAAAGTAAATTTCTGCACTGTAGGGGATGCTAGAGGTGGATCTCACGGAAACCCAGATTAATTGCCAAGTGCAACTGTTTTTTTCTCTATTCTTTTTGTCCTCAAGCTATTGGCCAGGATGCCCTTTTCCAGACATAGGTTTCTAGTGGGTATATGTTTTCCCCCAACTGCTCTCACTCTTTGGTCTTTGTTTAAAATGATGAAAAAGGTGTGAGTTATAATGATTGCTCCATTTTGGCTAAGGAGTCCATGGTTCTTCCTCTTGTGTTACATATCAATGTGACATTTAATATGACTTCCTCAAACCTGAGTCTTGGTATTGCAGGATGGGCAGACTCACCCAATCCCGGATCTTCTTGACTGGATGGAGATTGAAAGGGGCAACTCTAGGATTTAAACCTTTCTGAAACAGTAGTATCCATCCTCCTTTCAGCCAAGAAGGTCACTCTAAAGTCCACATGCCATTGGATATGGCAGATGTTTGAAACCTTTGAATCATAATTCTTTTGGTCTCCTTTAGTAGCAGATGTGCTTTCTCCAGCTGGGACTCAATGTAGGATTGAGCTAAAACACTCTTTGGCATTGTTGGCTCTAACACAATAACATCCTGGTCTAGAGAACCTCTGGTGATTTAGTTCCTGAAGGTGGCCATCAAGAGTCACACTCTTAACTGTCCATTCTCTCCTAAGTGGGATTTACCTTTAGTTCTGAAAAAGTTATTGGAATCACCCTTCTTTCTGGATTCAAAGAGTCCTAAATGCTACCTCACCTTGAAGACAGGTTTTATTACTGCAGTAGTTTCTGCAAGGTGGGTACTGGATATTTGTACATTTTCCTCAATAGTGTCATAAGTCCTTCTTCAAGCTTCCTCCCGAGAGTTTCTTCAGACTTCCATTTCATTTTGGAATCTGTTCTTCCTGCCATTCCAGCATCAACACCAAGTTCAGAGAATCCATGTTGGAGCAAGTCTGATCTCAAAACTCTTCTTCAAATCAGATGCTTTTGTTGTATTTCCTAGAGGTTCCAGGTGGCATTTTCTGCTCCCCTGGGGTAACTTCATCCTGGATAGTTAGGACAATTTAGTTGGTATATTCTTTAGAAGGTCTCCCTCCTCCATAGGACATATAATAACTCCACCAGGGCAGTCTCGGCATCTTGGGCAGTGTGGTCTAAAGTCTTGGTGGATGTTGTGTGTAAAGCAGCAAGCTGGAGTACTCCTAAAACTTGTATCAGGCATTACAAATTGGATGTAGCTTCAGGTCAGAGCAGGGTCATGGGTGTAGTTCTGACTTACGCTTTAGTGCATTAATACATTTTCGCAGTCGCATCTGGTGTATGGGTGTTTTCCTATCCTTCCCTACAATCTGGGCAAGTTAATTCCCATTGTGTGCTGGTATGATGTAGAGCCAGGTAAATGGAAAATTGTTTTCAATACTTATCCATCATTTTCCTTTCCTGGATCTGCTTCATACTAGCATATAACCCTCCCTGGTCGTCATGGGCCCTGCCAGAACACCTTAGTAAGGTATTACCTGCCTTTTGTTTATTCTATTCAGGGATGTCCTCAATGGGGTCAAGGTTTAGAGTTGACCCCTCATGTGTTGGTATGAGGCAAAGCCAAGAATGAAAACATAAAGTACATACTGTATAAGTAACAATTTCGTATATCCACTTTATAACTTTCACACAGACTAAATAATATACATTGATTTGGGTTATTTTTGCTGAAAAGATGAGGCAGAATACATTTTGGACTAAATTTATGAAGATAGATTTTTTTTGCAAAATTGTATAACAGAAATAGAGATGAGCGAATTATTCAAAAATTCGATTCGGCTGATTCGCCGAATTTGAGGAAGAAATTTGATTCGATGCGAATTTATTCGCTATGAATTTAACTTATAAAAAGGGTTTCTAGGCTTCAGAGAGCCTTTAAATTAGTGCAGAACACTGTACCTTTAATTTAAATGCCCTTGGAGATGAGGAAGGAGAAGGAGAAGGAGAAGGATGAGAAGAAGGAGAAGGAGAAGGATGAGAAGAAGGAGAAGGAGAAGGATGAGAAGAAGGAGAAGGATGAGAAGAAGGAGAAGGAGAAGGATGAGAAGAAGGAGAAGGATGAGAAGAAGGAGAAGGATGAGAAGAAGGATGAGAAGAAGGAGAAGGATGAGAAGAAGGAGAAGGAGAAGGATGAGAAGAAGGAGAAGGAGAAGGATGAGAAGAAGGAGAAGGATGAGAAGAAGGAGAAGGAGAAGGATGAGAAGAAGGAGAAGGAGAAGGATGAGAAGAAGGAGAAGGATGAGAAGAAGGAGAAGGATGAGAAGAAGGAGAAGGATGAGAAGAAGGAGAAGGAGAAGGATGAGAAGAAGGAGAAGGATGAGAAGAAGGAGAAGGATGAGAAGAAGGATGAGAAGAAGGAGAAGGATGAGAAGAAGGATGAGAAGAAGGAGAAGGATGAGAAGAAGGATGAGAAGAAGGAGAAGGATGAGAAGAAGAAGGATGAGAAGAAGAAGAAGGATGAGAAGAAGAAGAAGGATGAGAAGAAGAAGAAGGATGAGAAGAAGGAGAATTCCAAGCCGGCAAAAAGTGTATCTGCAGAGCTCCGCTATTTCTTAGCGGAGCTCTGCAGATACACTTAGCGGAGCTCTGCAGATACACTTTTTGCCGGCTTGGAATTCTACTTATTTTCATCCTACTTCTTCTTCTTCTTCTTCATCCTCATCCTCATCCTCAGAAGAAGAAGAAGAGGATGAGGATGAGGATGAAGAGGAAGAGGAAGGGGAAGAAGAAGAAGAAGAAGAAGTAGGATGAAAATAAGAAGAATTCCAAGCCGGCAAAAAGTGTATCTGCAGAGCTCCTCTATTCTGCAGATACACTTAGAGGAGCTCTGCAGATACACTTTTTGCCGGCTTGGAATTCTTCTTATTTTCATCCTACTTCTTCTTCTTCTTCTTCTTCATCCTCATCCTCAGAAGAAGAAGAAGAGGATGAGGATGAAGAAGAAGTGTATCTGCAGAGCTCCGCTAAGTGTATCTGCAGAGCTCCGCTATTTCTGACAGTTCTGTGACATTCCCTCCATACAGCGGTTGAAACATTGTATCTATTTGTTTTCATAAATGGAAACAAATAGATACAATGTTTCAACCGCTGTATGGAGTGAATGTCAGAGAACTGTCAGAAATAGGCTATTTCTGACAGTTCTCTGACATTCACTCCTCAACCGCTGTATGGAGTATTGAATGTCAGAGAACTGTCAGAAATAGCGGAGCTCTGCAGATACACTTTTTGCCGGCTTGGAATTCTTATTTTCATCCTACTTCTTCTTCTTCATCCTCATCCTCATCCTCTTCTTCTTCTGAGGATGAGGATGAGGATGAAGAAGAAGAAGTAGGATGAAAATAAGAAGAATTCCAAGCCGGCAAAAAGTGTATCTGCAGAGCTCCTCTATTCTGCAGATACACTTAGAGGAGCTCTGCAGATACACTTTTTGCCGGCTTGGAATTCTTCTTATTTTCATCCTACTTCTTCTTCTTCATCCTCATCCTCAGAAGAAGAAGAAGAGGATGAGGATGAAGAAGAAGAAGAAGAAGAAGAAGAAGTAGGATGAAAATAAGAAGAATTCCAAGCCAGCAAAAAGTGTATCTGCAGAGCTCCTCTATTTCTGACAGTTCTCTGACATAGAACTGTCAGAAATAGAGGAGCTCTGCAGATACACTTTTTGCTGGCTTGTAATTCTTCTTATTTTCATCCTACTTCTTCTTCTTCTTCTTCTTCTTCTTCTTCTTCTTCATCCTCATCCTCAGAAGAAAAAGAAGAGGATGAGGATGAAGAAGAAGAAGTAGGATGAAAAGAAGAATGAAAAGAAGAAGAAGAATGAAAAGAAGAAGAAGAAGAATGAAAAGAAGAATGAGAAGAATGAAAAGATTCTTCTTCTTCTTCTTTTCATTCTTCTTTTCATTCTTCTTCTTCTTTTCATTCTTCTTCTTCTTCTTTTCATTCTTCTTTTCATTCTTCTTTTCATTCTTCTCATTCTTCTTTTCATTCTTCTCATTCTTCTTCTCATTCTTCTTTTCATTCTTCTTTTCATTCTTCTTTTCATTCTTCTCATTCTTCTTTTCATTCTTCTTCTCATTCTTCTTTTCATTCTTCTTTTCATTCATTCTTCTTCTTCTTTTCATTCTTCTTCTTCTTCTTTTCATTCTCCTTTTCATTCTTCTCATTCTTCTTTTCATTCTTCTCATTCTTCTTCTCATTCTTCTTTTCATTCTTCTTCTCATTCTTCTTTTCATTCTTCTCATTTTTCTTTTCATTCTTCTTTTCATTATTCTTCTCATTCTTCTTCTCATTCTTCTTCTTCTTTTCATTCTTCTTTTCATTCTTCTTCTCATTCTTCTTTTCATGAAGAAGAAAAGAAGAATGAGAAGAATGAAAAGAAGAATGCAAAGAAGAATGAGAAGAAGAATGAAAAGAAGAATGAAAAGAAGAATGAGAAGAATGAAAAGAAGAATGAAAAGAAGAAGAAGAATGAAAAGAAGAAGAAGAATGAAAAGAAGAAGAAGAAGAATGAAAAGAAGAATGAAAAGAAGAAGAAGAATGAAAAGAAGAAGAAGAAGAATGAAAATAAGAATGAAAAGAAGAATGAGAAGAATGAAAAGATTCTTCTTCTTCTTCTTTTCATTCTTCTTTTCATTCTTCTTCTTCTTTTCATTCTTCTTTTCATTCTTCTCATTCTTCTTTTCATTCTTCTTTTCATTCTTCTCATTCTTCTTTTCATTCTTCTTCTCATTCTTCTTCTTCTTTTCATTCTTCTTTTCATTCTTCTTTTCATGAAGAAGAAAAGAAGAATGAGAAGAATGAAAAGAAGAATGCAAAGAAGAATGAGAAGAAGAATGAAAAGAAGAATGAAAAGAAGAATGAGAAGAATGAAAAGAAGAATGAAAAGAAGAAGAAGAATGAAAAGAAGAAGAAGAATGACAAGAAGAATGAAAAGAAGAAGAAGAAGAATGAAAAGAAGAATGAAAAGAAGAAGAAGAATGAAAAGAAGAAGAAGAAGAATGAATAGAAGAATGAGAAGAATGAAAAGAAGAAGAAGAAGAATGAAAAGAAGAATGAAAAGAAGAAGAAGAATGAAAAGAAGAAGAAGAAGAATGAAAAGAAGAATGAGGAGAATGAAAAGATTCTTCTTCTGCTTCTTTTCATTCTTCTTGTCATTCTTCTTCTTCTTTTCATTCTTCTTCTTCTTTTCATTCTTCTTTTAATTCTTCTCATTCTTCTTTTCATTCTTCTCATTCTTCTTCTCATTCTTCTTCTCATTCTTCTTTTCATTCTTCTTCTCATTCTTCTTCTCATTCTTCTTTTCATGAAGAAGAAAAGAAGAATGAGAAGAATGAAAAGAAGAATGAAAAGAAGAAGAAGAATGAAAAGAAGAATGAGAAGAAGAATGAAAAGAAGAATGAAAAGAAGAATGAGAAGAATGAAAAGAAGAATGAAAAGAAGAAGTATTCCAGTACAGCAAAAAGTGTAACTGCAGAGAGCTCCGCTATTTCTGACAGTTCTCTGACAGTTCCTTCACATTTACAGCGGTTGAAACATTGTATCTGTTTATTTCCGAATAAAAACATCTGTATCCTAAATGGAAACAAATAGATACAATGTTTCAACCGCTGTAAATGTGAAGGAACTGTCAGAGAACTGTCAGAAATAGCGGAGCTCTCTGCAGGGACACTTTTTGCCGGCTGATCGGGAAAAATCCGATTCGCGCACCCGGATTATGCAAATATTCGGATTCGACGCGAATCAAATTTTTCCTGAAATTCGAAACGAATTCCACTTCGCCTGGTTCGATTCGCTCATCTCTAAACAGAAACAAAGAAAAACACCTATTTTCCCTCAAAACAAATCTGCCTTTTATTCTTTGTTTATTTAGCAAAAAAACCCGGTGAATAAATACCACCAAAAGAAAGCTCTATTTGTATAAAAATAAATACAAAATGTCATTTGGGTACAGTGTTACATGACTAGTTGTCATTCAAAGTGTAGCAGAGCGGAAGTCTGAAAACTGGCCTGGGCAGGAAGGGAGTGAAAGTGCCTGGTATTGAATTGGTTCAGCATTTTAGACATTTCATCCCCTCAGTGATTATTAAAACCAAGACTGAGACCTGGAGCCCTGAGGCTTTGTAGAGACTTGAGAAGGATAAAGTCTCTAATACTAGGTCCATGCTATGTGGGCAACCAGCTTCTGCAGCCCCTTTTAGTTTGGGAGTGATTGTGGCTCGGGGCTCTTCTTTCCTCAAGGAGTCCATATGGCTTCAATGAAGCATCCAGAAGTTGAGAGTACTATCTGGAGGAAGATATGGAGATCTATGTCTGAGGTCAGAGCAGTGGCTATACAAAAGCAAGCCAGGAGGCTGGCATTACTGTAAGTGTTTACTTGTGGCAGATTGCTGAATAACCCTTGCCAGGGTAGTCCATGTGTTTTTAATAAAAGTGGGTGAGAAGAGGCCTTTAATAAAAGATTTTGTGGATGGACTAAATCCTTAGGAGCATTACACTTGAGCTCATTTCGTACAATATATGTAGATGTAGCTCACCATATATATCGTATTGAGGTGTAAAATGTACGCTGAATCATGGCAACCAATGACCTGTTGACTTTTATTGCCTCTAAAGATATATAGTAAGAGGTGATATCTGATTGATCGCTCTGGTTTAAAGAGCCAGTATTGCAGTATTAGTAGACATGCGCCCTATAAATGGAGACTCGGGTCCTCAGCTGCCTACAATGGATGAAGAAGATACCCCTCATTATAGTAACTTACCTTTGGCTTTTGGTGTATTCTTCATCCTCCATATATCGAGGCCACTCATGTTGGCATACATATTGTCCTCACTGGAACGCCCTGAAGAGGAACATAGACATTTATATAAATACTGTAGATTCCAGGGAGGCTATTCATGCAATGCGACTCAGTTGTAATGGAACTTCTTAAGTATTTGACAGAATTACATTCAGATTATTAGAATTTAATTGTATTATTACTGTCATGGATTTGGGAATATACTCCCGTTTGAGGTGAAGTTGCTGATCTGGACTTGTAGAGGTAATGGGGCAGATGATGGTGAAAGCCACAGAGCTGAGACAAAAGAATTGGTGTGCCTGCTCTCTTAGCAAAAGTGAGATCCCTGAAAGGGTCAGAGGCTCAGAATCTAAAAGTAGTGCCTGGTCTTAACCCGAGCTTCTAGAGGAGGAGATGTTACACTGCAAGTGATACCCAGGTTGCTGTCTTCTGACCCATATAAACAGGCTGTAATTGCACTGGTGAAAGTCCCTTCCAATGCTGGAGCACAGGTCTCACAAGGCAGCAGGTAACACACAGGGAAATAGTAAGGGTGCATGGAAATACCTGAAACACAGACCAGACACATTGGCTGGGAGTGCACAGGTGCTGGTAACAAGGCTTGCTGAGGATCACCAAGGAAATAGACTGGTGCAGAGACGTAAAAGACTGAAGTGCAAAGGGAGAAACAGAGGTGAAGGAAGAATAATTGCAGGAAGGAATGCATGGAGTGACAGGAACAGGATGCAAGCTGTAAAACTTTGGGAGCACATGGCTGGGAAAAAGCTGGACTATACTGGGAACACATGGCTGGGAAAAAGCTGGACTATACTGGGAACACATGGCTGGGAAAAATCTGGACTATACTGGGAGTACAAGGCTGGATGAAGGATGGGACATACTGGGAAAACAAAGATAGAAGCAAGTTGGAAAACTATGGGAACACAAGGCTGGATACAGACTGGGACACACTGGGAACACAAGGCTGGAGGCAGGCTGGGACACACTGGGAACACAAGGCTGGAATCAGGCTGGGACACACTGGGAACACAAGGCTGGAGGCAGGCTGGGACACACTGGGAACACAAGGCTGGAAGCAGGCTAGGAAACACTGGGAACACAAGGCTGGAAGCAGGCTGGGGCACACTGGGAACACAAGGCTGGATACAGGCTGGGACACACTGGGAACACAAGGCTGAAAGCAGGCTGGGACACACTGGGAACACAAGGCTGGAAGCAGGCTGGGACACACTGGGAACACAAGGCTGGAAGCAGGCTGGGACACACTGAGAACACAAGGCTGGAAGCAGGCTGGGACACACTGGGAACACAAGGCTGGAAGCAGGATGGGACACACTAGGAACACAAGGCTGGAAGCAGGCTGGGACACACTGGGAACACAAGGCTGGAAGCAGGCTGGGACACACTGGGAACACAAGGCTGGTTGCAGGCTGGGACACACTGGGAACACAAGGCTGGTTGCAGGCTGGGACACACTGGGAACACAAGGCTGGAAGCAGGCTGGGACACACTAGGAACACAAGGCTGGAAGCAGGCTGGGACACACTGGGAACACAAGGCTGGAAGCAGGCTGGGACACACTGGGAACACAAGGCTGGTTGCAGGCTGAGACACACTGGGAACACAAGGTTGGAAGCAGGCTGGGACACACTGGGAACACAAGGCTGGAAGCAGGCTGGGACACACTGGGAACACAAGGCTGGAAGCAGGCTGGGACACACTGGGAACACAAGGCTGGTTGCAGGCTGGGACACACTGGGAACATAAGGCTGGAAGCAGGCTGGGACACACTGGGAACACAAGGCTGGATGCAGGCTGGGACACATTGGGAACACAAGGCTGGATGCAGGCTGGGACACACTGGGAACACAAGGCTGGTTGCAGGCTGGGACACACTGGGAACACAAGGCTGGAAGCAGGCTGGGACACACTGGGAACACAAGGTTGGAAGCAGGCTGGGACACACTGGGAACACAAGGCTGGAAGCAGGCTGGGACACACTGGGAACACAAGGCTGGAAGCAGGCTGGGACACACTGGGAACACAAGGCTGGTTGCAGGCTGGGACACACTGGGAACATAAGGCTGGAAGCAGGCTGGGACACACTGGGAACACAAGGCTGGATGCAGGCTGGGACACACTGGGAACCCAAGGCTAGAAGCAGGCTGGGACACATTGGGAAAACAAGGCTGGATTAAGGATGGGATGCACTGGGAACCCAAGGCTGGAAGCAGGCCGGGATGCACTGGGAACACAAGGCTGGAAGCAGGCTGGGACACATTGGGAAAACAAGGCTGGATTAAGGATGGGACACACTAGAACACAAGGCTGGAAGCAGGCTGGGAATTGCTGGAAGAACAAGGCTGGAAGTAGGCCAGGACATAATGGGAACACAAGGCTGGAACCATTTACAGTACACCAGCAAAATCTGGCCATGGGAACACAGGCTGCATAAAGGATGGGACGCACTGGGAACACAAGGCTGGAAGCAGGCTGGAACACACTGGGAACCCAAGGCTAGAAGCAGGCTGGGACACATTGGGAAAACAAGGCTGGATTAAGGATGGGATGCACTGGGAACCCAAGGCTGGAAGCAGGCCGGGATGCACTGGGAACACAAGGCTGGAAGCAGGCTGGGACACATTGGGAAAACAAGGCTGGATTAAGGATGGGACACACTAGAACACAAGGCTGGAAGCAGGCTGGGAATTGCTGGAAGAACAAGGCTGGAAGTAGGCCAGGACATAATGGGAACACAAGGCTGGAACCATTTACAGTACACCAGCAAAATCTGGCCATGGGAACACAGGCTGCATAAAGGATGGGACGCACTGGGAACACAAGGCTGGAAGCAGGATGGGACACACTGGGAACACAAGGCTGTATGAAGGATAGGATGCACTGGGAACACAAGGCTGGAAGCAGGATGGGACACATTGGGAACACAAGGCTGGGACACATTGGGAATACAAGGCTGGATGGAGGATGGGACACACTGGGAACACAAGGCTGGAAGCAGGCCGGGACACAATGGGAACACAAGGCTGGAACCATTTACAGTATACCAGCAAAATCCGGCCATGGGAACACATACACAGCTGAAATCAATGTTTGCCTGTAATGTATCAACACCTACTACATGTAGTCATAAATAGACATGTGTGTATTGTTTTTTTATGATTCGTTTTTTGTATAAAAATTTCATTTTTGGAGATTCTGCATGTATGGACATAGTAACACAAAACATGAAATATCCAGCCTCCTGGCTTACTTTAGTAGAGAAACAGTTATTCAGCCTCCTGGCTTACATACACTGCAGTGCTGCTCCAGTCTTCCACAATATACCCCACAGACGATTTCCTCGCCAGCACTGTCCACATAGCAATCAGAAACTTGCTGCTCTGGCCCTCAGGCTTGGGTATGTGTCTTTTCCAGCATAGACATGCACCCCTCTGTGGGAGTGTGGAGCCCATGGTCAGGTCACTACTAATAGCCCAGCACACACCTGACCAGTTGGTGTGCTGGTGGTTCTGAATACCTGGACCCAGAACTGGAGATTTCGTCCCATCTGGATTGCTTTGAAATCTCCAGGTCCCAAAAATAGATTTTCTAAGCAACAAGGAAAAGCCAGTTTCCTCCTAATCAAGCAAACCCTCTAGAGCCCTTCAACTTGCCTGGATGAGAATTCTGAGTTCACATCAGCCTGGTGGGACATTGCACTGCCACAACAGGTATATGGTGGCATACAAGAAGAAGATATCATGATGTAGCACCACCCCCTTAGATGTTGATGAGTTTGGGGTCTCTCTACAGATCTGCAGAGCCAGGCAACACACATTTTCTTCCACACATTGCATTCAGAGTCAGTAAACGGCCTTCAAGTGTGGTTTTGTGATTTCATTGAGGGGTTGATAATTTGGATGGGGTTGAGGGATGTATGGGATGCCCAAGGAAACTGCAAACTTGAGGACAAACTCCTTAGCAGCTATGTACAAATGTGGATGTATCAATAGTCTCTCCTTTAAGAGCATTCAGAGCTCCTTGGTGTACCTCCTCAGACCTCAGATGAATCCTCCTCTTCACCCAGCTGCAGTTGTGTCATACACATGTTTATATGGTTAGGGATGTGGGGCTTCAAATATCTGAAGATAAACAATGTAATACTACCTCTGCCATACTCAAACAGCCAACTCTGATAAGCCTGGGTGTTAACATCTCTATAAGTGTCACCAAGTTGATATAAATTCCTGGTGACCTCATGAATGATTTTTCTCCTGGTTGGGTCTTAAGTCTTTTCTCTCTTTCACCTTAATGCCATCTTCTTTTTATATCATGAATAACTGTATTTTCCATTGTGTTGGGTCTCCTCCTAATATGTCCAAAAATAAGATGGCTTCAGCGTGGTCATTTGTGCTTCTAGTGGCTTAAGTTTGTTAAGATTTCAGTTGTTGGTTTTCTTGCTGTCCATGTCGTTCGCCCACACCAATGTTCAAGACTTGCTTTGTCATTGTCAAACTTTCACATCCATCGAGAGCAACACAAGATGACAAAGCCTGGATGGTTCTGATCCTTGTACTTTTAGACCCATCAGAATGTTTGAAGATCTTTTCTAGGTCTTTCATCTTTGCTTTCCCCACAGCCAATCTACTGCAGAGTAGCAATGTGGCACATTGTGCGCACTACATCATTCACCTGCAACACTTTGCCTTAGTGCATCCCACTGTCCACAACTCACCTCTTCCCCTGGCCAAGGCTCACGTCTGCACCCCTATCTAATTGTTCGCCTCTGTATCCCTGACCAAACATCACCTCTGTACCACCCCACTGTCCACAACTAACTTCTGCACCATTGTACAAAGCTCACCACTTAACTCCTGTCCAAAGTTCACCTCTGCACCACACCATCCACAGCTACCCCTGCCTTCCCATCCACAGCTTATCTCTGCATGTTCCATCCACAACTTACCTTTGCGCCTCCATTCACAACTCACCTCTGCACACCCAACCACAACTGTTTGCAGCTCAACTCTGCACCCCTTCTTCACAGCTCACCTCTGCTCCACACCATCCACAGCTCATCTCCACACTTCGCATCTACAACTTACACAACTGTTTGTAGCTCACCTCTGCAGTACATGTCCACCGCTCACGTCTGCGCCCCCTGTCCATAGCTCACCTCTACACCCCTTGTCTGCAGCTCATCTCTTCACTCCTCGGCCCCAACTCAGCTCACCTCTGCACCCCCATCTGAATCTCACCGCTGCACTCCTTCTTGAGGCTCACCCCTGCACCCCACAGCCCCAGGGGGGTGCAGAGGTGAGCTGCAGAATGTTGTGGATGAGGGGGGGGGGGTGCAGAGGTCAGTTGTGAACAAGGGTTGCAAAGGTAAGGTGTAAACAGTGGGTGCAGAGGTGAGCTGGAGACAGTTGTGGATGGGAGTTCCTATAGAGAGGGTCTGGCTGCTGACAGTTGTGTTTTTCAGAGGTAGTTATCCATATGAGGGCAGTGGAGGGAGATGGGAGGGGGTGCAAAGGTGAGCTGCAGTCAGGTGCTGCAGAGGTAAATTAACAGATGAGCCACAGACAGGGTACAAGGGTGTCAGGAATGGACTCAGCACTGGTGGTGGGACTCACCTGCCATGTGGGCTACAGTACCAGGGCTGGCCAGCGGGTGCTCTCAGTAACCAGAAGCTCACTCCTGCAGTCAGCCAACACCTGAGGCTGATTGCAGGAGGTGTAATTAAGGAATGGCCAGACCTGCAGTCAGTGCCTTGGTGTTTGTTTCCCATGTGCCCTGTTTCCTGTATCCTGTCTCCTGCCTGCTCAACTCTCCTGCTTGACTCTGACTCTGATAGAACTCCGCCTGCACTGACCCCGGCTATTCCTGACCATTCTTCTGCCTGCTCCCATTGTACCTTTCTGCCTGATTATTCCTGACCTGGCCTGCCTGACCACTCCACCTCTCCAGCCCTGACTGCACCTGTACCTATTAGTTTAAGGTTTGTTTTGTTTTGCACTGTGTTTGTTTATTTTGTGCAGCTCATAATAAATATTATTATTATTTAATCATTTCTGAAGCCTGCTGTTTCCCTGTGTCAGTCCACACATCTCTGGTCATACCTGGATCCCTGACAAAGGGTGTGTTGTGGACAATGGATGCAGAGGTGAGCTGCGGCGGGGGGTGCAGAGGTGAATTGCAAGGAAGCTTGCCTATGCACCCCCCGACCACAGCTCACCTCTGAACCCCCCCTGGCCTCAACTCAGATCACCTCTGCATACCCTGACCACAGGTCACCTCTGTAACCTCCTGGCCCCAACTCAGCTCACCTCTTCACCTCCATCTCAACTCAGCTCATCTCTGTACCCTGTCTGTGGCTCACCCTCTCCCCCTCTCCCTCTCCTCTTCCACTGCCCTCATATGGTTAGGTAGCTTTGCACAACACAACTGTCAGTAGCCGGCCTCTCTATTGTAACTTCGGTGGCAGGTCCTATCTTCACACACAGTGCACTCACGTACCGCTCTGCCTCTTCCCCATTGGCCAGCAATCACCCCTAGGGTTTCGACTTGTAAGCATCGGGCTGCAGGACGAGATGCCCCACTTGCCCCACCCCGATAAATACACTGCGCCCGCAGATATCAGTTCCTCCCCATCCCGAAGTGAGTAGAGCAGTATGGAGGGTCTGTGGGAGCCAATGGCGCCGTCACTTACAAACACAAAAACCGCACATCTGTGTTTATAGGGGACAGTAGACATGGATCTGCACAGGGCCAGTGCCGGAGGGGGTGGAATGGCGTTCCACCACGTTCCAGCTGAAAAAAAGCCCAGGTTGGATCCTTTGTTATTAATAATTGATCAAGGGAGGCATCTGTCTATATTTCAAAGTCTTAGAAATCAAGTCTTTACCATCAAGTCTAGAGATGAGCAAATGGGGCAAAACTTTGTTCGAAGAGAAAAATCAGCAAAATCCGAAATAGCTCCTAACCCCATTGAAGTCTTTAGGAGACAATTGCTTTATCCTGACCTTTTTCAAGGCCAGTTTGCAAGCTTTGGTTAAACAAAACATGGGCAGCTGAGCACTATTATAGTGGACTTGTAGCAATGCAAAAAAACTTTTACAAAGTCCACCCAGCTGGGAAAAGGTCTTTTAATGTGACGTAAAGGGCAACATCGAAAATACAGAAATCCTTTAACTAGCATGTGTGGGGACTGCCTTGAAGCTGAATCTGAAGTTGTGGATGCAGTACAATGTACTCTTCTAAAAGTGATATTGTGTTTACAGAAAGCAGCCAGGGATCTTTTATTTAGCGAGGTGGTAGCACTACTGCCTGTAAATGACAGATTCCCACCAGCTCCTGCTTGTCCCCTCCTAATGAAAGATCCCTTCCAGCTCCAGGTTGTCCCTTCCAAATGAAAGTTCTCCACCAGCTTCTGTTTGTTCCCTCCAAATGAAAAATTGCTACCAGATTCTGTTTGTCCCTTCTTAATGAAAGTTCCCCACCAGCTTCTGTCTGTCCCCTCCTAATGAAAGATCCCTTCCAGCTCCAGGTTGTCCCTTCCAAATTAAAGTTCTCCACCAGCTTCTGTTTGTCCCCTTCAAATGAAAAATTGCTACCAGATTCTGTTTGTCCCTTCTTAATGAAAGTTCCCCACCAGCTTCTGTCTGTCCTCTCCAAATGAAAGATCTCTGCCAGCTTCTGTCTGTCCCCTCCAAATGAAAGTTCTCCACCAGCTTCTGTCTGTCCCCTCCGAATGAAAGTTCTCCACCAGCTTCTGTCTGTCCCCTCCGAATGAAATATCTCTGCCAGCTTCTGTCTGTCCCCTCCGAATGAAAGTTCTCCACCAGCTTCTGTCTGTCCCCTCCGAATGAAATATCTCTGCCAGCTTCTGTCTGTCCCCTCCAAATGAAAGATCTGTGCCAGCTTCTGTCTTTCCCCTGCAAATTAAAGTTCTCCACCAACTTCTGTCTGTCCCCTCCAAATGAAAGTTCTCCACCAGCTTCTGTCTGTCCCCTCCAAATGAAAGTTCTCCACCAGCTTCTGTTTTTCCCCTCCAAATGAAAGTTCCCCACCAGCTTCTGTCTGTCCCTTCCTAATGAAAGATCTCTGCCAGCTTCTGTTTGTCCCCTTCTAATGAAAGATTCCTGCCTGCTTCTGTTTGGCCCTTCCTACTGAAAGATCTCTGCCAACTTCTGTTTGTCTCCTCTAAATGAAAGATTCCTACCAACTTCTGTTTGTCCCCAAAGAGAAAGGACCCTGGCCCTGACCCAACCCCAGGTGTGCAAGACTCCTGATGGGAACTGGGATACTTGGATCCAAGCAGCTGAAACCAGGCAGACCCAAACCAGGCAGACCCAGGTATTTGGTGGGGGCTCCACCAAAGGGGAGAACCTAACCATAAGGCTATTTGCCTTACCCCTCAAGATGTTCTGGACAAGTCTGAGGACTTACACCCTACTAATCATTAGTGAGTGACATTGTGCTGTGCCCACATCAGGAGGAAAGTGTAAAAACAAGCATGCAGGAAATACCGTGGTCATGGTGCCTTAGTAAAATCATAGTGAGCTCCCCAACCGTGAATATGTCTTGAACCCATGAGCTCTAGACTACCATTCCAGGAGCTCAAGCACTGCAACCTTTTCTCATCCAGGCCCCTGGCCAGACCAATGAAGCCCCATTCCTACCAGAATGTCGTTAGTACTTGATTATAGATTTCCCTTCTACCAGGGACAGGTCTGGTACACCAGGTTGGAATCAACCCAGGAGGAAGAGAAGCCTCCCACCATACATTGGGAAAACACTGACCAGCTTCCCCAGCTGTCTTCCTCCCGAACATTGACAAGAACAGAGAGATCTATGAATTACCTGGCACCATCTCAAGTTCTTCGTTCCTCCTCATCGCTCTTCACTGATGGAATGATGTGCACTTCTGGACAACCCAATACGTTTTCTGCTACAACTTCTGAAGAAGAGAGATTGCCCCACACCGACCTTCTCAGGAACTCCAACCACAAACCAGAGCGGAAAGAAGGTGGGTTTTTCTAACACGATAGCCAGGAAAGTAACTTCTCGCAAAGAAAAAAAATCAACAAGTTATCCTTCAGTGCCCCTTCATTGTCATTAGACGGTCAATCCACCCAAAAGTGAAAAATTACTTACAGATGGAGCCTGGCTGTCTTCTTTTTTGTCCTCAATTCTCCAGCAGCAAGATCTTCCAGTCATAATCCTTGGCTGTGTTCTCATCCACCAAGAAGATTTGGATGTCCCCCACCCACCTGTTACATTCACTATTGTATGAAATATGTGCAAATCCTGAAGGGATGGTGAGAACCCCTCATAATGGGCACAGCAGGTGTATAGCCCTGGGAACTCAGCACAGGGATGGTGGGAACTCCTCATAATGGGCACAGCAGGTGTATAGACCCGGGAACTCGGCACATGGGTGGTGGGAACCCCTCATAATGGGCACAGCGGGTGTACAGACACGGGAACTCAGCACAGGGATGGTGGGAACCCCTCATAATGGGCACAGCGGGTGTAAAGACCTGAGAGCTCAGCACAAGGATGGTGGTAACCCTTCATAATGTGTGCCACAAGTGTACAGACCCAGAAATTCAGGACAGGAATGGTGGGAACCCCTCATAATGGACAGAGCAGGTGCACAGATCCAGGAACTTGGCACAGGAATGGTGGGAACCCCTCATAATGGGCATGACAAGTGTACAGACCCAGGAACTCAGCACAGGGATGGTGGGGACCCCTCATAATGGGCACAGTAGGTGTACAGATCCAGGAACTCATCACAGGGATGATGTGAACCCCTCATAATGGGCCGGGTACACTGGTTTCCTCCCACACTCCTTAGACATGCTGGTAGGTGAATTGGCTCCTGTCTCAAGTGGCTCCAGTATGTATATGTATGAATGTGAGTTAGGGACCTTAGAATGTACGCTCCTCGGGGGCGGGGACTGATGTGAATGTACAATATATATGTAAAGCGCTGCGTACATTGACGTCACTATATAAGTTCCTGAAATAAATAAATATAATGCTATGGAAGCTTCCGTTTGATTATTCCTATTGGTGGTGGAAAAGTGGAAACCTTTTGGGGGACCCTTCATATGGGAAGGACCTTACCGCAGTGGATAATCGATCTCAGTGGCTCACAGGAGGACAGGGGCGCACTGACAACTCATGGGGACCCCGAGCAATAGGGGATCATGGGGCCCCTGTGTCCTCACCCAAACTCAAACCACACCCAAAAAAGCCTATGAAAAAGGGACCAGGGGCATCTCATGGGGCCCCCTACTGACCTCGGGCCCTCGGGGGCAGTGTCCGAGTTCCCAAATGGTCAGTTTGCCCCTGCAGGAGGATAATCCATTGCAGTGGCTTGTGGAAGGAGCCCACCTAAACAAGCGCTTTTGACCCACCTATTTGTAGGGGGATCAGTATATTGCGGTGAGTGCGATTGTGGAGGGGGGGAGCGTGAGTGACAGCGTGGGTCAGCAATTATATGTTCTAGGCACTGGTTTCATCACCAAGTTACCGATTGTTTACAGGATGTGGGAGGTGTCTTGTAGTACGGGGACACTGTTCGCTTCAAAAAGGGTGAACTGATGCACACACTATCACATATTGGCTTTGATATAGTTTGATAATGATATCCTCCTCTCTACCTTCCTCATCACCTCCTCCCGTGATATCCTCCTCTCTACCTTCCTCATCACCTCCTTCCGTGATATCCTCCTCTCTAGCTCCCTCATCACCTCCTCCCGTGATATCCTCCTCTCTACCTTCCTCATCACCTCCTCCCGTGATATCCTCCTCTCTACCTTCCTCATCACCTCCTCCCGTGATATCCTCCTCTCTACCTTCCTCATCACCTCCTCCCGTGATATCCTCCTCTCTACCTTCCTCATCACCTCCTCCCGTGATATCCTCCTCTCTACCTTCCTCATCACCTCCTCCCGTGATATCCTCCTCTCCACCTTCCTCATCACCTCCTCCCGTGATATCCTCCTCTCTAGCTCCCTCATCACCTCCTCCCGTGATATCCTCCTCTCTACCTTCCTCATCACCTCCTCCCGTGATATCCTCCTCTCTACCTCCCTCATCACCTCCTCCCGTGATATCCTCCTCTTTACTTTCCTCATCACCTCCTCCCGTGATATCCTTCTCTCTACCTTCCTCATCACCTCCTCCCGTGAGATCCTCCTCTCTACCTTCCTCATCACCTCCTCCCGTGATATCCTCCTCTCTACCTTCCTCATCACCTCCTCCCGTGATATCCTCCTCTCTACCTTCCTCATCACCTCCTCCCGTGATATCCTCCTCTCTACCTTCCTCATCACCTCCTTCCGTGATATCCTCCTCTCTAGCTCCCTCATCACCTCCTCCCGTGATATCCTCCTCTCTACCTTCCTCATCACCTCCTCCCGTGATATCCTCCTCTCTACCTTCCTCATCACCTCCTCCCGTGATATCCTCCTCTCCACCTTCCTCATCACCTCCTCCCGTGATATCCTCCTCTCTAGCTCCCTCATCACCTCCTCCCGTGATATCCTCCTCTCTACCTTCCTCATCACCTCCTCCCGTGATATCCTCCTCTCTACCTTCCTCATCACCTCCTCCCCTGATATCCTCCTCTCTACCTTTCTCATCACCTCCTCCCGTGATATCCTCCTCTCTACCTTCCTCATCACCTCCTCCCTTGATATCCTCCTCTCTAGCTCTCTCATCACCTCCTCTCGTGATATCCTCCTCTCTAGCTCCCTCATCACCTCCTCCCGTGATATCCTCCTCTCTAGCTCCCTCATCACCTCCTCCCGTGATATCCTCCTCTCTACCTTCCTCATCACCTCCTCCCGTGATATCCTCCTCTCTAGCTCCCTCATCACCTCCTCCCGTGATATCCTCCTCTCTACCTTCCTCATCACCTCCTCCCGTGAGATCCTCCTCTCTACCTTCCTCATCACCTCCTCCCGTGATATCCTCCTCTCTACCTTCCTCATCACCTCCTCCCGTGATATCCTCCTCTCTACCTTCCTCATCACCTCCTCCCGTGATATCCTCCTCTCTACCTCTCTCATCACCTCCTCCCGTGATATCCTCCTCTCTACCTTCCTCATCACCTCCTCCCGTGATATCCTCCTCTCTACCTTCCTCATCACCTCCTCCCGTGATATCCTCCTCTCCACCTTCCTCATCACCTCCTCCCGTGATATCCTCCTCTCTAGCTCCCTCATCACCTCCTCCCGTGATATCCTCCTCTCCACCTTCCTCATCACCTCCTCCCGTGATATCCTCCTCTCTAGCTCCCTCATCACCTCCTCCCATGATATCCTCCTCTCTACCTTCCTCATCACCTCCTCCCGTGATATCCTCCTCTCTAGCTCCCTCATCATCTCCTCCCGTGATATCCTCCTCTCTAGCTCCCTCATCATCTCCTCCCGTGATATCCTCCTCTCTAGCTCCCTCATCATCTCCTCCCGTGATATCCTCCTCTCTACCTTCCTCATCACCTCCTCCCGTGATATCCTCCTCTCTACCTTCCTCATCACCTCCTCCCGTGATATCCTCCTCTCTACCTTCCTCATCACCTCCTCCCGTGATATCCTCCTCTCTAGCTCCCTCATCACCTCCTCCCGTGATATCCTCCTTTCTACCTTCCTCATCACCTCCTCCCATGATATCCTCCTCTTTATCATCCACATCACCTCCTCCCATGATATCCTCTTCTCTACCTTCCTCATCACCTCCTCCCATGATATCCTCCTCTCTACCTTCCTCATCACCTCCTCCCGTGATATCCTCCTCTCTACCTTCCTCATCACCTCCTCCCATGATATCCTCCTCTCTACCTTCCTCATCACCTCCTCCCGTGATATCCTCCTCTCTACCTCCCTCATCACCTCCTCCCGTGATATCCTCCTCTCTACCTTCCGGTCAGCCCCCACCCTGTCTGCCTTTAGGCGATCTTTGAAAACTGACTTCTTCAGGGAAGTCTACCCCACCCCCACCTATGAACTGTACTTGAGTCACCTCCACCAGATCATCCCCCGCAGCTATCACCTTTTGTATCACCTCCCCCTTCCTTTAGATTGTAAGCTCCACGAGCCGGGCCCTCCTATTCCTTCTGTACTGAAATGTATTGTTCTGTATTCTTGTTCTCCCTTATATTGTACAGCGCTGCGCAGACTGTTGGCACTATATAAATCCTGTATAATAATAATAATATATGGACATTTGTGCACGTCGTATAAGGGGGAGGTGCATTGTAGTACTTGCTGTAGACACTATTCCGCTTTCAACGTTTATTATGTTTTACATACTTATTATGGATTGGTTCTCTAAACACACACAATTATTGGTGGGGGAGGTGTATTGTAGCACGCTAACTACATTTTCATTGTGAATAATCTTTATTGTGTACAAATGTTCTTCAATTATTCATCATAGTTGGTAAACAGTTGGGATTCTTTACGTTTACACGTCCTAATAGGGTAATAGTAATAGGGAGGTGTGCAAAACCTTTGTTTCACTGTGTTTCTAAAGCAGGTCATACATGGGTCGAATTCTGAATGATTTTTCGATCGAAATTCAAAAACATCGCTCGTTCTGTAATCCAATGGTGCCACCAACGATTTCGAAAATCGGTCGTTTTTCACGAATTTTCCAGCAAGGTTGGCACACACTGTTGCTGGTATGTTGGCCCACCCTCCATGCAGATCTCCTCTAGAGCAGTGATGTTTTGGGGCTGTCGCTGGGCAACACGGACTTTCAACTCCCTCCAAAGGTTTTCTATGGGGTTGAGATCTGGAGACTGGCTAGGCCACTCCAGGACCTTGAAATGCTTCTTACGAAGCCCCTCCTTCGTTGCCCGGGCGGTATGTTTGGGATCATTGTCATGTTGGAAGACCCAGCCACGTTTCATCTTCAATGCCCTTTCTGATGGAAGGAGGTTTGCACTCACAATCTCACGATACATGACCCCATTCATTCTCTCCTGTACATGGATCAGTCATCCTGGTCCCTTTGCGGAGAAACAGCCCCAAAGCATGATGTTGCCACCCCCATGCTTCACAGTAGGTATGGTGTTCTTTGGATGCAACTCAGCATTCTCTCTCCTCCAAACACGACGAGTTGTGTTTCTACCAAACAGTTCTATTTTGGTTTCATCTGACCATATGACATTCTCCCAATCCTCTTCTGGATCATCCAAATGCTCTCTAGCAAACTTCAGACGGGCCCCGGACATGTACTGGCTTAAGCAGGGGGACACATCTGGCACTGCAGGATCTGAGTCCCTGGCGGCGTAGTGTGTTACTGATGGTAGCCTTTGTTACGTTGGTCCCAGCTCTCTGCAGGTCATTCACTAGGTCCCCCCATGTGGTCCTGGGATTTTTGCTCACCGTTCTTGTGATAATTTTGACCCCACGGGGTGAGATCTTTCGTGGAGCCCCAGATGGAGGGAGATTATCAGTGGTCTTGTATGTCTTCCATTTTCTAATTATTGCTCCCACAGTTGATTTGTTCACACCAAGCTGCTTGCCTATTGCAGATTCAGTCTTCCCAGCCTGGTGCAGGTCTACAATTTTGTTTCTGGTGTCCTTCGACAGCTCTTTGGTCTTCACCATAGTGGAGTTTGGAGTGTGACTGTTTGAGGTTGTGGACAGGTGTCTTTTATACTGATAACAAGTTCAAACAGGTGCCATTGATACAGGTAATGAGTGCAGGACAGAGGAGCCTCTTAACCACTTCCCAACCGGCTGTTGTATATAAACGGCCGGACGGTGGCACTGCAGGGTCGGGTGGCGGTCTATAAACGGCCTCCCCGCACCCTGCTTGTGCGCGCTCCCTGGGAGCGCGCAGCACCGCGATCCGGTGACCGCTGTGTCCTCCGGACACAGTGAAACACCGATCGTCGGACGGGACCTCTGTACGAGGTCCCGATCATGTGTTCACTGATTGGTCAATCAGTGATCACATGCAAAGTAGTAAGCAAGATGTCACTTCTGACATCATTGCTTACTATGTGTGAAATCTGTGAATGATCACAGAGGTCACATGGTACAAGGCTATTCACAAAAGCCTTGTACCATGTGACAAGCTGTGACCAATCACAGCTCACTCAGTTCTTCTCAATGGCTGCAAGAATGCACACAGAGAGAAAGAGAAATGATTGCTTTTATATCCTATATGGGTGTAAAAGCAATCAGTGTAAAAAAAAAAAAAAATCTTCATCACCCCCCACAAGTAGTACAGTGTCACCATGGTGACACTGTACTGCTAGGGTGACAGTATGTAAAAAAAAAAAAAAAAAAATTAAAAATAATAATATAAAAAAATAAAATAAAAATGTAAAAAAAATGTTTAAAAATTATAATTTTTGCTTATAAACTAATTTGGATTTTTTTTTTTTTTTAACTAAAAAGATAACGGAATAAATTTTGGCTAAGATTTATGATGAAATATTATTTATTTGCAAAATTTTATAAAAAAAACACTTTTTTTCAAAATTTTTGGACATTTCATTTACATAGCAAAAAAAATACAAATCCCAGTGGTGAATAAATACCACCAAAATAAAGCTTTATCTATCTAAAAAAAATGGTAAAAAATTAATTTGGGTACAGTGTTGCATGACCGCGCAATTGTCATTCAAAGTGTGATAGCGCTAAAAGCTGAAAATTGCCCTGGTCAGGAAGGGGGTAAAAGTGTCCGGTCTGGAAGTGGTTAATGAAGAAGGTCCAGGTCTGTGAGAGCCAGAAATCTTGCTTGTTTGTAGGTGACCAAATACTTATTTTCCACCATAATTTGCAAATAAATTCTTTCCAGATCAGCCAATGAGATTGTCTGGATTTGTTTTCTCATTTTGTCTCTCATAGTTGAGGTCTCCCTATGATGCCAATTACAGGCCTCTCTCATCTTTGTAAGTGGGAGAACTTGCACCATTGGTGGCTGACTAAATCCTTTTTTGCCCCACTGTACCTGGCCATAAAGGCATGGAGCTCTGATACAATCCTCTGATGTGTGATGAGTCGGTTCATTTCCTCTTTATTCCTGAGTGTGCTGCTGTTGGTTAAGTGAAGATATACAACTTCCCTTCCTCGGATTGCTCAATCCTCCTCCCTATTATTCCTCGTTAATTCCAGGGAAGAAAGAGAAATGGATAATGTCTTATCGTTGGTATAAAAGTAGAATTTATTACGTGCCCATAATGCACTCACATAGTTAAAAACAGTGTGCGCTCTTGGTGATATAGATGCCGCTGCTTGCGGGTATAACCAGCCTTGTCGGTGTATCTGCACACTGTCTATACTCGCCATTCCAGAAGTCGGGTACATGGTGACGTGGGGAGGGGATCTTGGATCAGATGACAAAAATGTGTTTGTTTTTTTTGTCATCTGATCCAAGATTGGAATCAGTTGGTAATTGGTCATGTGATGCTAGTCTCCGCCTTCAGGTGGATTTGATACGGCCCACTGTCATCATTTACTAGCCTCTATAGGAGAAGCACAGACTCTTGAAGTGTTGGCTCTGAGGAAGAGGTTGTGGCCTCGAAACGTGTTAGACGGTTGGTCATCCAGGGTTCCATCGTATGGACTCAGATGCTGCTTGGATTTATTGTCCTGTTCGGTGTGACATGCCTGTGTTTTTATGTCCATTGTGAGTATAATACTTTGTTCTTTCAATAAACAATATAAATGATAACGCACTAGGTCGGCGCGCCCCTTTTTGTTTTTCTATTTGTATTCAGTGAAGTTGGACCACCCCGGTCAGTTGTGGGCAGCAAGCAGTGCATGTTTCAGAACATCCTTGCTGGTTCCACCGAGTCCATTCCCAGCGCAGGAGAAAAGTGTTTTGCTGTGTTGGATCAGCCGCCCCTCCCGCCCACCTCAGCCATGCTTACAGCACCGAAAATAAAAATATGAGATATACACTTTTCGCCTCGTTCGCAACCAGATATTTCTGTATTTAAAAAAGTAGCACAATGAACACTATCATCAGCAAACCGGTTTATTGAAGGAAGCGCTGACAGGAATGCAACGGGTGACTTTGCTACAATCAATACAATCTAATTTTTACTCTTGTGGACCAAGTCATTGATTGAGAACCTCATATCTCACCCGTCTATAGTTGATGGGCAGGTACAGTTGCAAGAAAAAGTATGTGAACCCCTTGGGATTTTGTGGAGTTTTGCATGAATTGGGCATAAAATGTGCTCTGAACGTCATCTAAGTCACAACAATAGAAGAACACCGTCTGCTGAACATAATACTACACAAACATTAGATGTTGCCATGGTTTAATTGCACATAACATGTAAACATTCACAGTGCAGGGAGGAAAAAGTATGTGAGGCCCTAGCTTAATGACTTCTCCCAGAGCTAATTGGAGCCAGGAGTGAGCCAACCTTGACTCCAATCAGTGTGATGATATTGGATGTGTTGCTGACACCTGTTTTGGGTTTACTGGTTTCAAGAAGCACTGTCTGATGTGAACCATGCCTCGCAGAAAAGAGCTCTCAGAAGACCTACGATCAAGAATTGTTGACTTGCATGAAGCTGGAAAGGGTTACAAAAGTATCTCCTTGAGCCTTGATGTTCCTGTGTCCACGGTAAGACAGACTGTCTACAAATGGAGAAAGTTTAGCACTGTTGCTACTCTCCCTAGGTGTGGTCGTCCTGTAAAAATGACTGCAAGAGCACAGCGCAGAATGCTGCATGAGGTAAAGAAGAATCCCAGAGTGTCAGCTAAAGACCTACAGAAATCTCTGGCACATGCTAACATTTTTGTTGACACATCTACAATAAGGAAAACATGAAACAAGAATGGAGTACATGGGAGGACACCACGGAGGAAGCCATTGCTGTCCAAAAAGAAGATTGCAGCACGTTTGAAGTTTGCAAAAGAGCACCTGGATGTTCCACAGCACTACTGGCAAAATATACTGTGGACAGATGAAACCAAGATTGAGTTGTTTGGGAAGAACACACAACACTATGTGTGCAGAAAAAAAGGCACAGCACACCAACATCAAAACCTCATCCCCACTGTGAAACATGGCGGAGGGAGCATCATGGTTTGGGGCTGATTTGCTGCCTCAGGTCCTGGACGGATTGTTGTCATTGATGGGAAAATGAATTCCAGAGTTTATCAAGACATTTTGCAGGAAAACGTACGACCATCTGTCCGCCAACTGAAGCTCTGCAGAGGATGGGTGATGCAACAGGACAATGACCCAAAGCATACAAGTAATTCAACAAAACAATGGCTGCAACAGCACAGAATACGCCTTCTGGAGTGGCCCAGTCAGAGTTCTGACCTCAACCCGATTGAAATGCTGTGGCATGACCTTAAGAGAGCGAATCACACCAGACATCCCAAGAATATTGCTACACTGAAACAGTTTTGTGAACAGAAGTGGTCCAAAATGACTCCAGATCGTTGTGCAGGTCTGATCTGCAACTACAGGAAATGTTTGGTTGAGGTTATTGCTGCCAAAGGAAGGTCAACCAGTTATTATGTCCAAAGGTTCACATAATTTTTCCTCCCTGCACTGTGAATGTTTACATGTTATGTGCAATTAAACCATGGCAACATCTAATGTTTGTGTAGTATTATGTTCAGCAGACTGTGTTCTTCTATTGTTGTGACTTAGATGATGTTCAGAGCACATTTTATGCCCAATTCATGCAAAACTCCACATAATCCCAAGGGGTTCACATACTTTTTCTTGCAACTGTATTAGGATTGTACCTTAAAGCTGAACTACGACAACTCAGCCACTTTCCAACATCTGTTTGCCTATTAAGGGATACGTCCAATGAGGTGCATGTCCCTGGACTTATCTTTGTTATTTACAACTGACAGTTTTCATGAGCTCTGGGAGTACAGCTATCACTTCACTCCCAGAGCTCGGACAGAAGATAGACTGTCTTCTCACACACGGAAGCACAGCTCACCTTTCCCCTTCTCTGTCCATTCACAGAAGGTTTTGTATTTTTTAATGGGTTCTCATAATACAAAGCGCTCTGTAATTGGGCAGGAGGAAGGGAGGAGCCAGCAGAGGGGCTGCATATAACTTTGCAATGGCTGGAGCTGAGACCAGAAGTTCCAGATTCAGAGCACCGGAGTATAATGATAGCTATGCTCCAGGCACTCAGTAAAAATTTAATTTGCAAATTAAAGAGATGTCCATGAGGTAGCATGTACTTCATTGGACTTAACCCCTAGTAATCCGGGACATTTAAAAAGTGGCTGAGTTTAACTTTAAAAATGCTATATGTTAGAGCTACGGATGTCATCACAGAGTCTCCATACTTCCCTATACAATGGAGGCAAATCATGGCTGGTGGAAGTGGCTGTACTAAGTTTTCCGAAAACATCACAGCACCCTCACTAATCCTTTTAAGAAGGCTTAATGCATGCAGTGGGTTGGGTCTTGGGAGGAGTTATTCAAATTCCTTGATGGGTGTATTGCTCGTGCTGAAGACCACGTTGGACTGACTGGATCAGTCACTGGTCGTAGGTAGGGAGATGTCCCTCCAGTCAGTTGTGCCCAAAGGTAGACACTGGTGGTAAACCTTCTTAGGGTATAGGCTGCTGTCTTTCTGGTATTGCCTGAAGGTAGTTTCTACACACAGACTTGGCCTGCCCAATTCATCCATTGGATTTCAGTTCTTTCAACCAAAGAGGTTTAACATCACATGTCTGCATTATCTAGAATGACCTGCCTGCAAATGTAGTCTGCCTAGAACATCCACTCCTCCAGACCGACATCGACCCATCAACATGTAGACTTGGAGTAACAAGAAGGAAGGAGCGCCCGATGTCCAACAGAATGCACTTTTGATAGTAAATTTGGAGGCATTTATTGTGACTGGCAATAAGTACATCAAACCAATGTGTTTCAGTGGAAAAACACTCTTCCTTCTTCAGGGCTGTTGCTGCTCGCTATTAAATGGGAAAGATTCCTACACTGGTTATATATTTTCCAGGTTTTGGAGGAATAAATTGACAGAATGATGGCAGTCATTTCAGGAGCAGCGATAAACTTGGAATGACATCTGTTACTCTGTCAATTTTTTCCCCCGAAACCTGGAAAATATATAACCATTGTGGGAATCTTTCCCATTTAATAGCGTGCAGCAACATCCCTAAGGAAGGGGGAGTCTTTTCCCCAGAAACGCATTGTTTTGATGTACTGGTCGATATTCTCAATAAATGACTCTTAATCTACCATCAAAAGTGCATTCTTTTGGACATCGGGCGCTCCTTCTTTCCTGTTATTCCAAATCTACATGTTGATGGGTGGATGTCAGTTTGGAGGAGTGGATGTTCCTAGGCAAACTACATTTGCATTCAAGTCACCCTAGAACACGGGTGACAAAATGGTGGCCCTCCAGCTGTTGCCAAACTACAAGTCCCATGAGGCACTGCAAGACTGACAATTACAAGCATGACTCCCAATGGCAGAGGCATGATGGGACTTGTAGTATGGCAAGAGCTGGGGAGCCACCAATTTGACACCCCTGCCCTAGAGAATGCACACAAAGGGGTGGACTGACAACTCACGGGGCCCCTGGGCAATAGGGGATCATGGGCTCCTGTGTCCTTGCCCAAACTCAAAAAAGCCTATGAAAAAGGTACCAGGGGCATCTCATAGGCCCCCCTACTGACCCTGGGCCCTCAGGCAGTGCCCGAGTTTCCAAATGGTCAGTCCACCCCTTTGCACACATGATGTTAAACCTCTGTGGTTGAAAGAACTGAAATCCAATGGATGAATTGGCCAGGCCTTGGACAGCCAGGCTGTGTAGAAATAAGATAGATGATGCTGGACGTCCTCCAGCCAGGAAATGGGGCGGAGCTCTATCTGACTTGCTGCAGCTTCTAATGCACATATTGAGAAGCTCACGGTGTGTGGGAACTCATAAGCACCTATATAACTGTACAAGACTAAAGGCAAGGCTGGAGCTCAGCTTAAAAACTGCAGCATAGACACTAAGATCCTCCCAGTCTAGAGGAACTACAAGTCTCAGCATATCCCACAGCATTATTTAATATGCTAGTAGATTCTATATGGCTGTAGTATGTTGGTGAATGGAGATGAAAAGGCAGACAGAGATATCATGTGTCTTCTTATGTTCATCAGTTCAAATCAGATCATCTTCTTCTCACAGATGTACTGGTAGTTCCGGGAACAGTGACTGTCATTCAGGTCATTGGTAGACCTTATCGCAGCACAGTCTTCCCCTCCTCCAAGAGTATGACCCTTCCAATTATCGGGCTGATCCTTCCCCCAGAACCTGAAGGACAGAAGAGACAATAGTGATTAGACCAAGACAGGAACTGAACAGAACGGACACTATGCTGTAAAATGAGATCTTCAATGTGTGAGCCCAACAACTGTGATGGACTGCAAGAGAGCCGACCACACGCTACAGTTTAATTATACAGTCTACTGAGGACAGATCAGTGGTGGCCAACCCATTATAGACACGGCCCATACTTGGCTATGTGGTGAGTTCTTCCTCCCACCTTTTTCCCTGATTGACTCCAGGTCCTTCCCCATGTGATGAGTTCTTTCCCTCATCTCTTTCTCTAATTGGTTATGTGAGTAGTAAGGCTGGGCCAATGGTTTGGCTTGAACCTAGGCTATTAGGGTGTTTGGAAGAATGCCCAAACTTTTGCTTCTTTGGCTCCCTGTTCGATGGGAGCTGAAAAGTCCTAGGAAAAGAGATCACCGGGACAAGAAAACCATCTATCACCCCCCATGTAGCTTTTAACCAATCACTATCCGATAAATGGGACTGTTTAACAAGAAAAAAAAACTTTATTATCACAATAAAAATATCAAATACAAAAAAAAAACAAAATTGAAAAATCAAACTATACCTTTAAAATTAGACAACGCTATCTAAAACACATCTGTAGGTCCAGCATTGGCTGTCCTGGGTCTATGCCTCCTCATTTGCTGAGAGATCAAGTGGGAGCCATTGGTTCCCGCTGCTGTCAATCACAGCTAGTCAGCCAATGGGGGGGGGGATCCTTGGCTCCGTGTGAATGGACACAGAGCAGAGGCTCGGGAACACGCCTGCTCGGGTACCCTGATAGAAAGATGCTTCCTATGGGGGCACCCAACAGAAAAGAGGAGCCAGGAGCGCCAGCAGAGGACCCAAGAAGAGGAGGATCTGGATTGCTCTGTGCAAAATCATTACAAAGAGCAGGTAAGTATGACATGTTTGTTATTTAAAAAAAAAAAAAAAAGAACCTTTAGTATCACTTTAAACCTTTTTTGGTTAACAGCCATCGACAAATTAATATTGTATTGTAACCAGTTGCTTGTGTTAGGGACACTGTAATTGGACTCAAGCAACTGTGTTTATTGAGTGGACCCCATCATTTGTTTGGTGAAAGCTGGTGGTACAGTTGCTGGACTTATCTTACAGTGACCAAGGATTAGGTATGGACCTACAGGTGTGTTTTATACAAAACGTTGTCTAATTTTAAAGGTATGGCAAAGGGTTTGATTTTTCAATTTTGGGTTGTTTTTTGTAGCTAGAGTGAGCTAGAATCCTGACTGTCGGAGAGAAGGGCTGAGTAGCAGCCTGCGTGTGATAGTCAGGAGGTCAAATTGTGGTCAGGGCTGAGAGGCTCTGCAGGCCAGCCCTTCTGGAATCCCCCCCTGCTCTAGAGCTTTGGAGGAAGGTCTAGAGGCAATGAGTGGATTTGAGAAGTGGCTGGCTCATACTCTTGAGTGATCCTGGCCAATCCCCAACAGGATGCTTGTAAAAGGGGCCAAGACAACCCTTAAAAGTAAGTGAGCCTGCTCAGCAGCAGGAGAGTTCAGGTGGAAGACAGAGAGGAAGATGTGAGGGTAAAGGCAGGAGCTTGGGAGGGGGCCCAGATGGAGACAGGGGTTTACCTACAGGCAGTGTAGCTGGAAAGGAGGAAATCTTGGAACTTCATTGGCCCCCAGAGCAAGGATTGCCTGTACAGTGGAGTAGGAATGGCCTAGCCACCAACCCATCAACGGTACAGGAGAGGATCTTAGTGAATACCCCTGCACCCCCTGGGAGGATAGGGGAAGGAGCACTCTGGTGGGAAACTGGATTTGATACCTGCCTCAAACTGTCCATTTCTTAAAGTGACAGGCACCAGATCCCCTGTCCAGGGATACTGTCAGGGCAGGAGCGGTGGAATGGACAGGCAGGCCTAATGGTAAGGTCACGCTCCGACTGGCGACAACCACTACCCACAGACCGGAGTCCCTCAGAGCGCAGAGTCTAAGCCCCAAGCTGCCTTTCACCAGGGCCCCTGATGGTGGGGATGGACTTGACGCAGCCTGAGACCAGGTCGCAACCCCCGAGTAACCCCAGCTGCAGCAACTGCTGCCGCCAATGGCTTATAGCTGGTGGGAGCCAGATGGGGAGACGTATTGCGTGGTCGAACAGGCCGGATCGATAACAGAGGAACAGACAGTACAAGACGGTAGGCAAGAATACTCAGGTCATGGGCCGGGTTCAGCAACGGAAGGTCAGGTAATGGGAAAAGGCAAAGAAATGTCTTGTCAAAGCCGAGTCGGTTTCCAGGAGAACAACGAGAGCTGAACAAGAGCTTGCTGCAAAGGAACATACAGGACACGAATGCAGAGAGCAGCTGCAGACAGCAGGCTTAAATGTGATCAGCCACACCCTTCTGGAGGAGGAGCCGCAGAGGCCTGAAAGCATAAAGACTCCCACCATGCTTTGCAGAAACCTAAGATGGATGCCAGCACATGGAGCAACACAAGCTCTGAGGAAAGGTAGGACCTTGACAGATACCTCCAGATTGCTGGATGAAGGAAGAGGAGTTTATCTAGGGTCTGGGGAGGTACATTAGGAGATGCTGGCTAGCTCTCCAGTACAGACTGTGTTGCAGCGAAGGCTTGCTCCAGGAAGTTGTCCTCAGTTCATTGGTTCCCTTGGGCATCCTTTACACCCCTATCCCTATCCCAGTACAAATCGCCTAATAAAAATAACATAACAAAGTTCAGGGACTGGTTACTGACTCCTGGATACAAGTCTCTGTGAAGATGTGTGTTGCCTGGCTGTGCAGGACTATAGGGGGACCCGAAAACTTTGTTGCAATTTCTTTGCAAGGGAATAGAGCTACAATTGTGACTTGGCTTTTAACCAATCACTATTCGATAAACTGGGCTGTTTAACAAGTCTTTAGAAAACTTTTTAAGGCTTGTTAAACAGCCCAGTATATCAAATAGTGATTGGTAAAAGCCATGTGGGGAGTGGTAGATGGCTTTCTTGTCCTGGAGATCTCTTTTCCTAGGACTATTCTATTTTTGTACAGGTATCTGTGACGGAGGATAAGCGGAACAGAACACACAAGGCAGACGGCAAACACTTAAAGATTTATTAAAACAGACAACAGTCACTCAATGGGGAGTAGTGCAGGGAGAGAGAGTCCAAAATACTTGTAATCCAGCCCTGGTGGGCAATGTTAAAGGCTCTACAGCAATTTGTAATCCAAGAGGCAGTTCATAAGCAGTCCGATAGCACAAAGGGAGCATACACTCACGCAAAGCTGATGCGATAGTCTCAGACAGAGCTGACAGCGTTCCAGGCAGGGCTGATGTAGCTTCTGGGATCCCCCTTCCTCCAATGGAGCTCAGGCAGAGCTGGGGGGCCACTAGAGTCCAGCTGGACCCCTCAGTGGTTGCCCAGCAGAATGGCACAACAAGAGAGACCAGCACTGATCTCTTAAACCCCCTGAGCAGGATGAGAGGCGGAGGGGGGTCATTAGCAGGTGACAATAAAGAGAATGGAACTACAGTAATTTAATTTGTGGCTGTACACAGAAAGGACTGGTTGGGCAGGATAATTAGTGGGGGAAATACATTAATACAAAAGTAAGGCACTAATTAGGGATGTATACACTAATTGAATTTGGGACCTTTTGTGGAGGGGCGAGTTAATTACAGCTAGGGGCTTTTGGCACACAGGAGTGAATACTAATTGGAGGAAGCTCTTCCTATGGCCAGGAGGGATTAGGAACAAGGAATTAATACCTGGGACTGGCAGAGACCCATATCGTGACAGTATCATTTCCCCCATGCCACACTGCTGGGTGAGTTGGCATCCGATCTTCATATTTAAACCCCTGGTCTGAGGCTGTTTTAGCAGTTAGCGGTGGAAGCTGAGCATCATCTATAGAATTGGTATTTCTACTTCTATATATAACAGCTTCCTGATGTCAATGGTTTCCAAAGAAGCAGCAAGTGCTGGCACCCACTGCATCCCTAGCAACCACCTCTGGCACATTGATTACATGGGCAGTAATCTCTGACTACGTATGAGGATATCAGCAACATCACTGCCCAGATATGGTCACTGTCCATATTTGGCCATTGATGCCATTACTTTCCACACCCCTTCCCTTATATAGATGATGACAGTTCGGGGAGCTGTCATTTGGCAGCAGTTCCATCAGAATTAACCATGTGCACCGGGTCAATCAAGTTTTGAATTCCGAAGAGTCGGCAGACGTCGGACTTCATGATCGATTCAGGGAATATTTTCTTTTTTAAAAAGACTTGTTAAAACATTTGGGTTTCTTTATTTCTGGGTTACTCAGGTAGTATGCACCACTTACACATTCACATGAAGGGAGGGCCATATGTGTAGGCCTCTATAATTTTAACGGGGGTGGGGGCTTTCAGATTCTGATAAGTTTCCCCTACTGGCCATGGTCCTGGGGAACAGGCCCTTGCCTTTATCAACATGAAAACAAGGTGCTTTGGGTTCATCCCTTAGCACAGCATACCTCCAAGTTAAAGTGATACTAAAGTCTTTTTTTTCTTAAAAGTAACAAACATGTTATACTTACCTGCTCTGTGCAGTGGTTTTGCACAGAGCAGCCCAGATTCTCCCCTTCTCAGGTTCCCCACCGATGCTCCTGGCCCTTCCTTCCTGTCGGGTGACCCCATAGCAAACAGCTTGCTATGGGGGCACCTGAGTAGGCACGCTCCCAAGGTGCTGCTCTGTGTGTGCATTCACAAACGGAGTCACAGTTAGGCCAAGCCCCCTCCCTCTCCTCACTGGCTCACTGACTGTGATTGACAGTAGTGGGATCTGCCTCCGCTAATCAGGAGTGAGAGTCCCTGGAGTACCGAGGCTCTCGTGGACATCGCTGGATCAAGAGGAGGCTCAGGTAAGTGTTAAGGGGGGTGGACTGATACATGCTGAAGGTGTTTTACCTTTATGCATATGCATAAAAGTAAAAATCCTGAGAATTTAGAACCACTTCAAGGTCATGTGGCCTGGTATGGTATTGTTCAAGAGGGAGGCAAATGCGTGCTGTCACAGAGTGCCAGTGCCTCTCCCATCCCCCGCCATATCTCTCCACCCCTCCCTTCCCCCTTGCACATTCCGATGTCCTTGTAGCTTCCATGAATGGAGCTGGGCCGGCCGTTGCCGAGGCAACCCGGCAGCATCCCTCATGGTTTTAAAAAGACTGGCACAGGAAGCAGCCCTCTTTCTTTGTTCCTGTGCACACTGCTGGAATCATCTTGCTCCCTCTGCTGAATGTCCCAGGGTGGGAGTCTCCGCAGCTCTGCATGAGCCCCCTCTTCCAAGGTCAGACCCTGCAGCCATGCTACCCCCGCTGCTGTTCCTGGCTGCTGAGAGGGCCCCTGCCTGCTGGTCGCTGGGCCCCTGGAGAAGCAGGCTGCTGTGAGGGTCCCTGGAAGCTGCCTGCTGCCAAGTGTCCACAAGTCGCCCACCTCCCTGGAAGCCGCCTGCTGCTGAGCATCTGCAAGTCGCCTGCCGTGAGTGTCCTTAGAAGCCATGAACTGTCCCTGTTGTGTGCACAGACTGCCCGTGTCCTGAACTGTCCCTGTTGTGTGCACCGGCCTCCCATGAACTGTCCCTGTTGTGTGCACCGACCTCCCCCGTATTCTGAACTGTCCCTGTTGCGCGCACAGACTATCCGTGTCCTGAACTGTCCCTGTTGTGTGCACCGGCCTCCCATGAATTGTCCCTGTTGTGTGCACCGACCTCCCCCGTATTCTGAACTGTCCCTGTTGCGCGCACAGACTATCTGTGTCCTGAACTGTCCCTGTTGTGTGCACCGGCCTCCCATGAACTGTCCCTGTTGTGTGCACCGACCTCCCCCGTGTTCTGAACTGTCCCTGTTGCGCGCACAGACTATCCGTGTCCTGAACTGTCCCTGCTGTGTGCACCGACCACCTGTGTTTTTTGAACTGTCCCTGCTGTGTGCACCGACCACCCATGTTTTGAACTGTCCCTGCTGTGTGCACTGACTACCCATGTCCTGAGCTGTCCCTGCTGTGCGCACAGACAACCCGGGTCATGAACTGTCCTACTATACGCCTAGACTACCCTTACTTGAACCGCTCCATGGCGTGCCCCATGAGGCCAGACTCCACAGCTAAAGTCCCGCTGAGTCCCTGTGAACCCGATATCCCTAGAAAGCTGGGTGGGAGCTGTGCTAGGCCAGACTTCACAGCTAGAGTCCCGTTGAGTCCCCGAGACCCCTGCCCAGGGGTAGGTTGCCCGCCTGTTGCCCGAGTCTCCAATCCGTTGTGCAGTCACGGAGGGAGCTCAGCTGAGGCGGGGCCCTCGTGACCAGGCTCTGCCTGGGACCCCCCAAGCCTAGGGGGGAGGTTGCCTGCCTGTTGCCCGAGTCTGCAATCCGCTGTTCAGTCATGGAGGGAGCTCAGCTGAGGTGGGACCCTCAAGACCAGGCTCTGCCTGGGACCCCCCAAGCCTAGGGGAGAGATTGCCTGCTTGTTGCCCGAGACCCCTACCCAGGGGTAGGTTGCCCGCCTGTTGCCGGAGACTCCAATCCGCTGTGCAGTCAGAGAGGGAGCTCAGCTGAGGTGGGACCCTTGTGATCAGGCTCTGCCTGGGACCCCCAAATCCTAAGGGGAAAATTGTTTACCTGCTGCCGAAGACCCCAGTCTAAAGGGGGTGGAAGACCGCACAAGCCACCCTGCCAGAGAAGACTCCCCATGCCTGGAATCATCCCTAGTTTGCGCACACATCACCCTCCCCGCCATTTCCCCATTGAGTGTCTGTCATTTTGTTGTTTCAATAAAGCTTTGTGGGTTCCCCATCTTCTCTGCGTGTTCTGTCCGCCCTACGCTTCCATCACACTTGTCTTCCCTTTTTCCTGGCCAGCCAGGCTCCATACTTGGATTAAAGATCTATTATGGATTTTTAGGGGACCTCACAAACATTTATTTTTTTTTTTTTTTAAAAAGATTCCCCTTAAAAACCCAAAAGGTCTGGAATGCATTTTTTTGGGAAGGGAAGAGGGACTCTACTTATATTTTTTTTTTCATTCTTGCTGTAGGAAAAATAAAGAGGATGAATCTCCCCAGCAGGGACACAGACAATAAAACCCAACAGCAATAGAATTTTCAGAAGCAATCTGGTGTGGTCTTCTGCTGCTGTAGCCCATCTACTTCAAAGTTGGATGTTCTCTGCGTTCAGAGATGGTATTCTGCATACTTTGGTTGTAACAAGTGCTTATTTGAGTTACTGTTGCCTTTCTATCATCTTCAGCCAGCCTGACCATTCTCCTCTGACATCAACAAGGCATTTTCCTCCACAACTGCTGCTCACTGGATATTTTCTCCTTTTCAGACCATTCTCTGTAAACCTTAGAGATGGTTGTACTTGAAAATCCCAGGAGATCAACAGTTTTTAAAATACTCAGACCAGCCCATCTGGTTCCAACAACCATGCCACGTTCAAAATCACTTAAATCCCCTTTCTTCCCCATTCTGATGCTCGGTTTGAACTTATGACTTCCTTTGGCCAAAACTCTGCACCTCAAAGATGTGTAATTCTCTAGAGGAAGAGTAAGTTACATCACAGTGACATCACTTCCACTTCAATAATGTAAAATGGGATTAGATATTTGTCTCTACATGTTAAGTAAGCCTCGTCCTACCCTCCACGTCCTTTCTGCGTGTTATCTTCATATGCCAGAAAGTCAGTGATTTCAGGAAATAGAAAGTACTAAGAATAGGAAATCATTACCCCCCACCTCACCCCCTCAGTCTCCACCTGAATCACACACCTACTGAGCGACATATCAGACTGGATGTCACTCCACTTCCTTAAACTGAACCTCTCCAAGACCGAGTTTCTTGTCTTCCCTCCAGCCCAGACCCCATCCCCCCATTGACTTCTCCATCACATCCAACAACGCCACCATCAAACCTGTCCCGCAGGCCAGAGTACTTGGTGTCATTCTGGACTCCAACCTATCCTTCCAGCCCCAAGTCCAATCTTTAACAAACTCATGCAGACTCCACCTCCGCAACATGCAGACTCCACCTCCGCAACATGCAGACTCCACCTCCGCAACATGCAGACTCCACCTCCGCAACATGCAGACTCCACCTCCGCAACATTGCCAAAATATGCACGTTCCTAACCCCAGAAACCACTAAACAGCTCATCCACTCCCTCATCACTCGACTACTGCAACTCCCTCCTCACTGGCCTGCCTCGCCGCTGGCTATCCCCGCTTCAGTCCATCCTGAATACGGCTGCCAGACTCATTCACCTTTCCAACCGCTCCATCTCCGCCACCCCCCTCTGCCAATCCCTCCACTGGCCTCCACTCAGTGTCCTCCACCCCCCTCTGCCAATCCCTCCACTGGCTTCTGATTGCGCAACGGATCAAATTCAAAATCCTAACACTGACGTACAAAGCCGTCCACCATACTGCCCCGAACTATATCACTGACCTAATATCCAAGTACCACCCAACACGCACACTCCGCTCCTCACAAGACCTCCTTCTCTCTAGTTCCCTGGTCTCCTCCTCCCATGTCCGCCTCCAGGACTTCTCCAGGCTGTCACCCATCCTCTGGAACTCCCTGCCCCAACCCATCAGATTATCACCTACTCTCCTCTCCTTTAGGCGCACCCTGAAAACCCACCTCTTCAGGGAAGCCTACCCCACCCCCTGCTAACTTGCCGACCTCCTCCACTCTTCCTACAACCCCATCCCCCACAGCTATCTCCTCCTGTGCCACCATCCCCTCCCTCCTAAGCTCAATAGAGCAGGGCCCTCAATCCCCTCATGTATCACATTGTATTGGTATTGTTCTGTCACATGTTCTGTCCCCCTTTGTAATGTACAGCGCTGAGCGAACTATTGGCGCTTTATAAATACTGTATAATAATAATAATAATAACCAATAAAATTCATGGATATTAGTGTAAAAGTTTCACAGCCATCCAGAAAATTAAACATGTGGCCTAGTTGTACCTTAGATGACTCACCTTTCACTCAAGAGGCAAGCAAGAGGGTGCATATCAAGCAGAAAGATCTGGAGAAGAAGAGGCACCCTGCTGGAACCTTTTATTGCAGCATCAGTCCCTCTACCTAGCCCTCCATTGGTACAATCTGCTCAGAAGGTCTGGCTCGTAGATTGTGCCTACATTACGGCTTTCTGTATGAAAAAGTGTTGTGAAGTTCTGGGTGGAGTGAATGTACGTTTTGACAATGCACTTCTATGCAAGGATCCATCAGTGTGCCACCTTTTTAGATCATTTTTCCAGATCTTAGTTTGGGGATATGTGAGAAGGATTTTAATATTTGGGGTTTTCATTGTCTTACTTTGGAGTTATGTCATAAGGGGTTCCATCCACCCATCTCCAGGTTCCATCCATATCTGTTAGACCGATCCACCAGTATTTCTTGTTTGAATTCCCACGCAGAAAATTCTTAAGAAAGACAAGAGACAGAAGTTGTTAGAAGATGAATTATTATACGCATATGGCTGATTAGGTCACATTACAGTCGGGCCACCAGTATATTTTTTGGGTTGGTTAGGAAACTGGGGCACATGGAGGAAATCCACACAAAACTGGTGAGAACATTTCACACCCCAACACAATTATAATCCTATCCCCCTTCCCCCTGAAACACAGACATGGTATGACCAGGGGCGGACTGACAACTCATGGGGCCCCTGGGTAATAGGCGATCATGGGGCCCCTGTGTCCTTGCCCAAACTCAAAAAAGCCTATGAAAAAGGTACCAGGGGCATCTCATGGGGCCCCCTAATGACCCCGACCCTCGGGCAGTGCCCAAGTTTCCAAATGGTCAGTCTGCCCCTGGGTATGATCCATCTCCAGGTCTGATGTCAGCCTCAGAAAAGGGACAGCAAGGTCAAGGTCGAAAAAAGGAGGAGAGAGGAAATGTATTCAAGAGAAACAATCTTTTGTCAGTGTGTGGTGATCCAACATAACATCATAACATTTGAAACAGAGGATCATGCCTAGAAACCAATTTATTCAGAAAAAAGAAAAATATTTCCACTGTGAACTTGCCATAATATAAACACAGGGGCTGCCACTGCTGACCTCCTACTGAATATATGAGATTGATGGCTGCTACATCACCCACTGGGGTCTTTAGATGAATCCTCATTACAGGTCGGTGAATCAAAGATCCAAAGCCAGAGAGTCAGCATGAAAGCCTGAAAATTCACAATTTTATCAGGAGATGTCAAAAATAGTTGACCCATAGTTCTCTTAGGACAGATTTTCTTTAGTGTTGCCCCCGCCATCTAGCTGTTTCAATGAATGTGTAAGCCATTGAAGCAAAAGCCGATCAAAGTTTCTTTTGATATCTTTAGAAATGTCAACAACCCAGCATGAAGAAAAGGTTATAAAGTAGGATTTTGCCCTAATTGCTGAAAATAATAATGAAATGCTATAGTGAAGGAAATGTGTATTTGCTCCCCGGCTGATTTTGAATGCTCGCCCACTCACAAAGAAATGATCGGTCTAACAATGGAATGTTCGCCCCTCACACAGAAATGATCGGTCTAACAATGGAATGTTCGGTGTAACACTGAGAGACAGAATACAACAACAAATTCAGCAGAAATGCGTCTAACAAATGATGACTGATCTGCATGTTCATGAGGGAAATAAGGATTTGATTCCCTCTCATTCAGCAGGATTTCTGGCTCCCAGGTGTCTTTCATACAGGTAACATGCTGAGATTAGAAGCAGTCTCTTAAAGCGAGTGCTGCTAATCTCATTTTGTTACCAGTATAAAAGACACCTGTCCACAGGAGCAATCAAACCATCAGATTCCAAACTCTCCACCATGGCAAAGACCAAAGAGCTGTCCAAGGATGTCAGGGACAAGATGGTAGACCTACACAAGGCTGGACTGGGCTACCAAACTATGGCCAAGCAGCTTGGTGAGAAGGTGACAACAGTTGGTGCAATCATCCACAAATGGAAGAAACACAAAATAACTGTCAGTCCTCGTAAGTCTGGTGCACCATGCAAGATCTCACCTCGTGGAGTGTCAATGATCTTGAGAACAGTGAGGAATCATCCCAGAACTACACGTGAGGATCTTGTCAATGATCTCCAGGCAGCTGGGACCACAGTCACCAAGAAAACAATTGGTAACACACTACGCCGACAAGGACTGAAATCATGCAGTGCCCGCAAGGTCCCTCTGCTCAAGAAAGCACATGTCCAGGTCCGTCTGAAGTCTGCCACTGAACATCTGAATGATGCCGAGGAGGACTGGTGGGAAGTGTTGTGGTCAGAGGAGACCAAAATCCAGCTCTTTGGCATCAACTCAACTCGCCTTGTTTGGAGGAGGAGGAATGCTGCCTATGACCCCAAGAACACCATCCCAACTGTCAAACATGGTGGTGGAAACATTCTGCTTTGGGGGTGTTTTTCTGCTAAGGGGACAGGACAACTGCACCGCATCACAGGGACGATGGACGGAGCAATGTACCATCAAATCTTGGGTGAGAACTTTCTTCCCTCAGTCAGGACATTGAAAATGGGTGGTGGATGGGTGTTCCAGCATGACAATGACCCAAAACACATGGCCAAGGCAACAAAGGAGCGGCTCAAGAAGAAGCACATTAAGGTCCTGGAGTGGCCTAGCCAGTCTCCAGACCTTAATCCGATTGAAAATCTGTGGAGGAGCTGAAAGTTCGAATTGCCAAATGTCAGCCACCAAACCTTAATGACTTGGAGAGGATCTGCCAAGAGGGGTGCAGCCTAAATAAAAAAAAAGAAAAAATCAGAACAAGGGGCATAACGTCCAATTATAAGGATGTGTCCCTTGTGCTGATCCCTCTTCTTTTAGATGAAACCCTCCTCCTTCTGAGCCATTCCATCCTTGCCACTATAATCTTCCAGTGTGGTGGGAATTATACATCTAAGGGCTCTCATCAATGTCTATATTTCCATCCAGGTGCTCCATTCACAGAAGCCGTACTACAGCTATTATGAATGGAACATTGCAAGCTCTGCAACTGCATCCGGAACTCTGACAGCTCTCTTTCCGATATATTTCTATTAACACACCTGATTCTGCAACCGCACCCTGCAGCAACAGCCCTGAAAAAGGTGGAGTCCCATTCCTCTGAAACACATTGGCTTGATATACTTTTTTGATACTTTCAATGACGCCTTTTAACCCACCTTCAAACTTGCATTGCTTTGGACGCTGGGCGCTTCGTCCTCCATACTTTTTCAAGTCTACATGTGGAACATGACCCATGAATGGAGGGGGTAGACCTATCGATCATTCAGAGATTGCTTCCCATTCATAGTGTAGAGAGTTTTTTTTAATTTTTTTTCTCTATTACTCAAGTGTAATGGGAATACTTGAATCATAAAGCCAGGAGGAAAAACGGTAAGAAAGTTTTTTTTTTCCTTAAAGGAAACCTATAATTAGAGATGAGCGAATTTCTCAAAAATTTGATTCGGCTGATTCGGCGAATTCCAGTATGAAATTCGATTCGATGCGAATTAATTCGCTACGAATTTAACTTATTAAAAGGGTTTCTAGGCTTCAGAGAGCCTTTAAATTAGTGCAGAACACTGTACCTTTAATTTAAATGCCCTTGGAGATGAAAACAAATGGAAACAAATAGATACAATGTTTCAACCGCTGTATGGAGGGAATGTCATAGAACTGTCAGAAATAGACTATTTCTAACAGTTATGGGACATTCACTCCATACAGCGGTTGAAACATTGTATCTATTTTTTTCCATAAATGACATTCTGCAGATACACTTAGAGGAGCGCTGCAGATACACTTTTTGCCGGCTTGGAATTATTCTTATTTTCATCCTACTTCTTCTTCTTCTTCATCCTCATCCTCTTCTTCTTCTTATGAGGATGAGGATGAAGAAGAAGAAGATGAAGAAGAAGTAGGATGAAAATAAGATTAATTCCAAGCCGGCAAAAAGTGTATCTGCAGAGCTCCTCTAAGTGTATCTGCAGAATGTCATTTATGGAAAAAAATAGATACAATGTTTCAACCGCTGTATGGAGGGAATGTCCCAGAACTGTCATAAATAGTCTATTTCTGACAGTTATGGGACATTCCCTCCATACAGCGGTTTCCGGCAAAAAGTGTATGTGCAGAGTTCCTCTATTCTGCAGATACACTTAGAGGAGCTCTGCAGATACACTTTTTGCCGGCTTGGAATTATTCTTCTTTTCATCCTACTTCTTCTTCTTCTTCTTCTTCATCCTCATCCTCAGAAGAAGAAGAAGAGGATGAGGATGAAGAAGAAGAAGTAGGATGAAAATAAGAATAATTCCAAGCCAGCAAAAAGTGTATGTGCAGATTTCCTCTATTTCTGACAGTTCTCTGACAGCTCCTTCACATGTACAGCGGTTGAAACATCTGTATCCTAAATGGAAACTAATAGATACAATGTTTCAACCGCTAAACATGTGTTCCTTCTGTCAGAGAACTGTCAGAAATAGCGGAGCTCACTGCAGGGACACTTTTGCCGGCTGATCGGGAAATATTCGATTCGCGCACCCGAAGTAGGCAAAATTTCGAATTTGACGCGAATCGAATATTTCCTGAAATTCGACTCGAATTCCGGTTCGCCTGGTTCGATTCGCTCATCTCTACCTATAATGAGAGAGTTATGTAGGTCTTCTTTTCTGTTCTCCTTATAAGCACTTGAACACTAGAATTCCAGCTGAAACGTTTTCTTTCTACTTTTTAATATACCAAGAAGAATTAGAACCTCTGTCAGGTTTTCATTGTAACACTAAAAGAGGAGATGAGTGCTGGATTGTCTTCTGTTGTGGTTGAGTATGATGTTATTGAATAAATATCTTTGTAGGCTCCTTTCTAGCATACAGAAGCTATCTCTGAGCTCCCCAAAATGTACTTTAACTGCCAACTGTGCTCCATCTTTATATCAGTGTAGCTCTACCTCTGCAGGAGCCAAAAAGTTCTGAGAGCACTGACGAAGCTACGAGGGGTGTAGCGTACCGCGTAGAAGCGATGTGGTGACGCACTTCCGGTCCGGCGCCATCTTACTACACCAGAGTGCTCTCAGTACACCCAAGAGAGGTGATACACACTGTGCATTGTCTTCCCTGCTAATTGTGAGTTTGTACTTGGCGGTTTTATCTATATTAAACCTGTTATGCAGTTTTACACTACGGAGGATCTTTGTGTTTCTGTTGTATGATCCCAATATCATGAGTTCATGAGAGTATATACTGTTGGGAATGCAACAGCATGTACTATATACAGTATTGTGTGTTAATATCACTTGACCAGTAGATGGCACTGTACACTAAGGTTACCAGTTGTGCATATGTGTAAAACTTGTTGGTTCTCTCTCTTCCTATTCCTCTCTTCCTCTCTTAAAAACCAAGATGTCTGCTGAAATGTGTTCTGTATGTTTGCAACTTAAGCCACACAAGTAAACCAAGTTCTGCCTCATCACAAGCTACCAGTGTCTTCTCTAACACATAACCAACATATACAGTGCATGAAAAACAACTGAAGGTGGAGTTGAGGTTACTGAGAATGGTGGAGCTATCGGTATCCTGGAAAGGAGCATGCAGGATCCTGGGTGATCCATAAGGCGTTGTGGCCCTTGTGGGTCGTAGGGGGAAGGTGAGCGGGCATACCTGCAATTTAGGATATCACTCACCACCTGCACCAACACAGGAGCATGTTTTTGAAGAATTGTGTGTGCCATTTTATATGGGGAATCACTGATTGCTGTGGACATTATTAATAATATCACCTATAAATAGTGACTATTATCCCTGTATAGGAAATCACTGAGTGTCACTTTCATCTTGGAATTATCACTTGAATATTCAAATTTGACATGGATTGCACTAATCACCTGAATAGATCTGCGTATAATCTTGTATCACTACAATATCTTGCACCAAAGGTAATAGCTAGAGATGAGCGAATCGAACTTGGCGAAGTGGAATTTGTTTCGAATATTAGGAAAAATTAGATTCGCACCGAATCCGAATTTTAGCAAACTTCGGATGCACGAATCAAATTTTCCCCGATCAGCCGGCAAAAAGTGTCACTGCAGAGAGCTCTGCTATTTCTGACAGTTCTCTGACAGTTCTCTGACAGTTCCTTCACATTTACAGCGGTTGAAACATTGTATCTATTTGTTTCCATTTAGGATACAGATGTTTTTATTCGGAAACAAATAGATACAATGTTTCAACCGCTGTAAATGTGAAGGAACTGTCAGAGAACTGTCAGAAATAGCGGAGCTCTCTGCAGGGACACTTTTTGCTGTACTGGAATTCTTCTTCTTTTCATTCTTCTTCTTCTTTTCATTCTTCTTCTTCTTCTTCTTCTTCTTTTCATTCTTCTTCTTCTTTTCATTCTTCATCTTCTTCTTTTCATTCTTCTTCTTCTTCTTTTCATTCTTCTTCTTCTTTTCATTCTTCTTTTCATTCTTCTTCTTCTTCTTTTCATTCTTCTTCTTCTTTTCATTCTTCTTTTCATTCATTCTTCTTCTTCTTCTTCTTTTCATTCTTCTTCTTCTTCTTTTCATTCTTCTTTTCATTCTTCTCATTCTTCTTTTCATTCTTCTTCTCATTCTTCTTTTCATTCTTCTTCTTCTTCTTTTCATTCTTCTTCTTTTCATTCTTCTTCTTCTTTTCATTCTTCTTCTTCTTCTTTTCATTCTTCTTCTTCTTCTTTTCATTCTTCTTTTCATTCTTCTTCTTCTTTTCATTCTTCTTCTTCTTCTTTTCATTCTTCTTCTTCTTCTTTTCATTCTTCTTTTCATTCTTTTCATTTTTCTTTTCATTCTTCTCATTCTTCTTTTCATTCTTCTTTTCATTCTTCTTCTCATTCTTCTTTTCATTCTTCTTCTTCTTCTTTTCATTCTTCTTCTTCTTCTTTTCATTCTTATTCTTCTTCTTTTCATTCTTCTTTTCATTCTTCTTCTTTTCATTCTTCTTTTTATTCTTCTTCTTCTTCTTTTCATTCTTCTTCTTCTTCTTCTTTTCATTCTTCTTTTCATTCTTCTCATTCTTCTTTTCATTCTTCTTCTTCTTCTTTTCATTCTTCTTCTTCTTCTTTTCATTCTTCTTTTCATTCTTCTTCTTCTTCTTTTCATTCTTCTTTTCATTCTTCTCATTCTTCTTTTCATTCTTCTTTTCATTCTTCTTCTCATTCTTCTTTTCATTCTTCTTCTTCTTCTTTTCATTCTTCTTCTTCTTCTTTTCATTCTTCTCATTCTTCTTTTCATTCTTCTTTTCATTCTTCTTCTCATTCTTCTTTTCATTCTTCTTCTTCTTCTTTTCATTCTTCTTTTCATTCTTCTTTTCATTCTTCTTCTTCTTCTTCTTCTTCTTCTTCGTCGTGCCCCGTGACTGCCCAAATGAGTGAAGTGTGCGGTGATTCTAAGATCGACGGCACTCATCTGCATGTCATACTGACTGACAGTATTATTTCTCTTCCCCAGCAGACTCCAAGGGCATTTAAATTAAAGGTACAGTGTTCTGCACTAATATAAAGGCTCTCTGAAGCCTAGAAACCCTTTTAATAAGTTAAATTTGCAGCGAATAAATTCGCATCGAATCAAATTTCTCCCGCAAATTCGGCGAATCAGCCGAATCGAATTTTTGAATAATTCGCTCATCTCTAGTAATAGCTGTACGTATAGCACTACATCACTATTACACTACAATATTCAGCTAACCTGCCTGAGTCATAAGTAGGAGAAGTCTGCCAGAGTTTAAACTGTTGTCCTGCAAACTGGAAATTCTCTTCACAGGGTGAGGCTAAGGGCATATTATTCAAATACTGCTGTCAGTGATGGGGAAATGTCACAGTGAAAAGTGTCTATCTAGCCTTCATACCATCTCTCCCTCGCCATTAATGACCACCAGGTGGGCCTTCTTGTTCTCGCAGTCTTTCTTGGAGGCGTTCCATGGTTGTGTGTTTGAAGACAAGTAGTAACAGCTGAGTCCATAATGTCTCCATCCCTCACTGCATAATGGATCAGAAGAGCCTGAGGGAGCAAAAAAGAGGATTATGTGGGTCATGCTGGATGGTCATAGTTGTAGCCGGACAGTTCAGTCAAGACAGGAAAATTATAATAAAAGAAAATACCAGATAAAAGGCTTCACATCGCTGAGTCAGACTTTGGATTCTTATATGTCTTGGAAACTCCAACAATGAGATCTCCCTCCCATAATTCCTGGCTCTGTTCCCGCACACCCGTGAGTTTCGAGTCTCAACTAGGGCCGGACTGACAACTCATGGGGCCCCCGGGCAATAGGGGATCATGGGGCCCTTGTGTCCTTGCCCAAACTCAAAAAAGCCTTTGAAAAACCCCTGTCCTTTGCCCTGCCAGGAGTGACCCCCGTCCTCTGCCCTTCCAGCGGTGACCCCTGTCCTCTGCCCTGCCAGAAGTGACCCCTGTCCTCTGCCCTTCCAGCGGTGACCCCTGTCCTCTGCCCTTCCAGCGGTGACCCCTGTCCTCTGCCCTGCCAGGAGTGACCCCTGTCCTCTGCCCTTCCAGCGGTGACCCCTGTCATGTGCCCTTCCAGCGGTGACCCCTGTCCTCTGCCCTGCCGGGAGTGACCCCTGTCCTCTGTCCTGCCAAGAGTGACCCCTGTCCTTTGCCCTGCCAAGAGTGACCCCTGTCCTCTGCCCTGCCAGGAGTGACCCCTGTCCTCTGCCCTGCCAGGAGTGACCCCTGTCCTCTGCCCTTCCAGCGGTGACCCCTGTCCTCTGCCCTTCCAGCGGTGACCCCTGTCCTCTGCCCTTCCAGTGGTGACCCCTGTCATGTGCCCTTCCAGCGGTGACCCCTGTCCTCTGCCCTGCCAGGAGTGACCCCTGTCCTCTGCCCTTCCAGTGGTGACCCCTGTCCTCTGCCCTGCCAGGAGTGACCCCTGTCCTCTGCCCTTCCAGCGGTGACCCCTGTCCTTTGCCCTTCCAGCGGTGACCCCCTGTCCTCTGCCCTTCCAGCAGTGACCCCTGTCCTCTGCCCTGCTGACCTCCCATCCTCTGCCCCCTGACATTTTGTACTGCACCTCCACATCAGACAGGCTAGATCTAGCCCTGGGTTCAGCTCCCCTTTGCATTGGACTTACAACATTGGGATGTAATTGTTGCAAGATGAGGATCATTCCACGCAACCCCCCAGACAGGGTTCCACATATCATTTTGAGTTTAAATTTTTTAGGAAATATTTTCTGGTCCCTTTCTGTGTTGTAAAATGCACAATTACAGCTATAACATATTTTTTTCATGTTTTTATCTTTTACTGGAACTACATACGTGCTGCCCTCAGCAGATTTAAATAATTTTTGGATGAAGGAATTTAGGATAAACTTACTTTTCAATTTCTGGAGATCTTCTGCCACTTTCCCCAAAAATCCCCAAATCCTCTGAATGTCGCTGGAAAAATACGCTGAAATACACAGAATGTCAGGTTAGAGTTGGCTTCCTTTATACCAGAAGTCTCCAGACTACAGCCCACTGCAAGATTTTTTCCAGCTCGCAGCTAGGATTAGTGGTCATCCACGTGTCTACAGTCTCAGTTTCTTCGCAACATCCACCCTTCCTGGTCCACAGCGTAGGCTCCCCCGGATGCACTACTGGCATATGTGGACAACTCAAAAACCCTGCTGAGTGTATATGGATGGGAGCTTACAGGAACTGACTCAGGAGCAGGATGAATGTGAACACATGATCAACTACGCAAGCCATAGTCTGCGACCCACCAAGAGGAATCCCCATAATTATATCTCCTTTAAATTGGAGTGGCTGGCCCTAGTGTGGGCCATCACCATGAGTTTTGATAATAGGTAAAAAAGAGAAACAGAGGTTTTTAACAACCTCTTGCCTATCTAGAAACAGCCAGACTGGGGGCCTTGGAGTAAAGTTGGGTCACCCGATTGGCTCGGTTCAACTATAAGATTTGCTACAAACCGGAAAGACTTAACGGACATGTGGATGCTCTTTCCCGCTATTCGGTAGAACGTCCAGGGAGGACGTAGATGCAAGTAGAGAGGACACAGAGGTAGCCCTCATCTTACCTATGGCAGCCTCCTTATGTTCCCTCTAAGGGAGGGCAGAAGCGCCCCAGCCAGACCCTGCCAAGAGCCACACCAGGAAGCAGTAGGGTCTGATCCAACAAAAAGACCCCAATCTAATGCAGGTACAAAGCTTTCTGTCACGATGGCACAATCATTCCTCCTGAAAATGTCAGACACTGCCCTCACTTTCCCACATCTGCAATCTGTACACTGGGCTGTACATGACATACTTCTGACCCCTGTACTCTCACATATACACCTGACCCCTGTACTCTCACATATACACCTGACCCCTGTACTCTATGTGCTAAGTTCTGATTACATACTGCTGACCAAAGTGTTCATTGTCTCAACAGCTGCTGGTTGCTAAGCAGTTCCTGGGAAAGAGGCCCTTGTCCTCCTCAACATAGGGTCAAGGTGTTTTTGCAGTGCAGTGGTCAGAAGTATTTCATGTACAGCCCAGTGTACAGAGTGTATTTGTGGGAAGGTGAGGACAGTCTCTGACATTTTCAGGAAGAATGATTGTGCCATCGTGACAGAAAGCTTTGTACCTGCATTAGATTGGAGTCTTTTTGTTGGATCTGACTTTACTCCTCTCCGGTGTGGATCTTGGCAGGGTCTGGCTGGGGTGTTTCTGCCCTCCCTTTGAGGGAACATGACTGCCGTAGGTAAGATGAGGACTATCTCTATGTGCTCTCTACTTGCATCTATGTCCTCTGGACGTTCTACCGAATAGCAGGAAAGAGCATCCACATGCCTTTCTTTCCAGGTCAGCCAGACTGTAAGCTCAAATAGGGTCTGGTAAGTATTTTTGGGGGGAAGCTTACCTTTTTTTTTCTTCATTTTCTCATGGAGTTGGGATAAGGATCTATTATAGATGAATAGAACCCCCTGCTATTTGGTTACAAACAGATTGAAGCAGGCGGGAGCTTTGATTTTGTCAGCAATATAAACACACTATTAGTATTGCTGGAGTAAGTGGTATACATTGTACAGATCTGCCACTTTATACACAGGGTCAGGGCACAGCCCCTCCAGCCCCTCCAGCCCCCCCAAGACATGTTCTTCAAAAGAATATTACACTTTTAATGTTTCATTTTAAGCAATACTGAAATCAATGAAATTCCTTCTCCCCACTATTTTTTTTAAATGCTTTCTTTAGTATGTTTCCTCCAGGGCAGTTCCCAGCCCCCCCCATACCATTTGTTTGACAATCCCTTGACTATTGTATTAGCCTAGAAGATGACCAGAACTGATTTTTAACACTTGCCTTCCATTGACTTTAGCACGGTTTAGAATCGGCACCCAAACTTTACTCATGACCCTGCCTGATCCGAACCCGGGTGTGTTCAGGTCATCATTAACGGGGACACATCTGGATTAGGAATATGCTGCTGTGCATTAAGGTGAATTCCCAGTACATTCAAGCACTGAGCAGAGCTCCCAATCACCAACATGCTTCAGACAAACTCCCCCGTATTTGTGGGCCACGAATAGGGATTGGATACAGAAGGTAATCAGAATATTTAGATAACAGCTATCAGATTGAATATACATTGTGCAATACTTATTTACCAATGGCATTTTCTGTTACGTTACTCTTCATGTCAGAATCTGGGAAAGAGAGAGAAACCAATATCAATTATTATAATCGGGTTTATCATTATACACCCTCTGTACTCTACATACACTCATTCAAGACACACCCACTACCCTTCCCACCACTTTTTGGGTCACCCGATCCTGTTAAAGAGAAGGAGCAACCAGTCTGAACTCTGATCCTAGGCATTTAGTCATATGACCATAATGGGATTCTGCAGAAGTGGTTTTTGCACTTAATTACAATATTTTTTAACTGTTACCATTTATGGTCACCATGGAACATGGAAGACGGTGAAGTGGAAATCTTATTTGATAATAGGTCTACTTTAAAGCCTAACTCCAGTTTAGTAAAGAACACTGAGGACAAAAGAGGACCCATCAAGTCATGGAGCCATGATGCCAGAACCCACCCACTGCTGAGGACAGAAGAGGATCTATGAGATCAGAACCCACCCATTGCTGAGGACAGAAGAGGATCCAAGAGATCAGAACCCACCCATTGCTGAGGACAAAAGAGGACCCATGAGGTCATGACCCATCCACTGCTTAGGATATAAGAGTACCCATGAGGTCAGAACCCACCCACTGCTGAGGACAGAAGAGGACCCATGAGGTCAGGACCCACCCACTGCTGAGGACAGAAGAGGACCCTTGAGGTCAGGACCCACCGACTGCTGAGGACAAAAGAGGACAGATGAGGTCAGGACCCATCCACTGCTGAGGACAGCAGAGGATCCATGAGGTCAGGACCCACCCAGTGCTGAGGAGAGAAGAGGGCCCATGAGGTCCGGACCCACCCACTGCTGAGGACAGAAGAGGAACCATGCGGTCAAGACTCACCCACTGCTAAGGAGAGAAGAGGCCCATGAAGTCAGGACCCACCCACTGCTGAGGACAGAAGAGAACCCATGACTTCACAAACTCATGATATCCCAACCCACCCACTGACAAAGACAGAAGAGAACCAGTGAAGTCACATTGCCAAACAGAAGATCCATCAAGCATTGGAGAATATACAAATTGAAAAAACAAAACAGATTGTGGGGATATTCCATGTGGTGTGGGAGAAATATGGGTGTGTGGGGAAAGGATTTGGAGTCTATTATCTTTCTATTTGTATTGTTTTCTTTATATACCACTATACAGTGAGGAACAGAAGTATTTGAACCCCCTGTGATTTTGCAATTTCTCCCACTTAGAATTCATGGAGGGGTCTGAAATTCACATTGTAGGTGCATTCCCACTCTGAGGACAGAATTAAAAAAAAAAATCAGGAAATCCCATTGTATGATTTGTAAAGAATGTATTTGTCTTGCTCTGCTGAACAGAAGTATTTGAACCCCTGAGAAGATCCGTGTTAATATTTGGTACAGAAGCCTTTGTTTGCAATTACAGAGGTCAGACATTTCCTGTAGTCCTTGGCCAGGTTTGCACTGCAACAGGGATTTTGGCCGACTCCTCCACACAGATCTCCTCTAGATCTGTCAGGTTTCGGGGCTGTCGCTGAGCAACACGGAGTTTCAGCTCCCTCCAAAGATGTTCTATTGGATTTAGGTCTGGAGACTGGCTAGGCCACTCTAGAACCTTGATATGTTTCTTACGGAGCCACTCCTTGGTTATCTTGGCCGTGTGCTTCAGGTCGTTGTCATGTTGGAAGACCCAGCCACGACCCATCTTCAATGCTCTGACTGAGGGAAGGAGGTTGTTGCTCAAAATCTCACAATAAATGGCCCCTTTCATCCTCTCCTTAATACAGTGCAGTCGTCCTGTCCCCTTCACAGAAAAGCACCCCCAAAGCATGATGTTACCACCCCCATGCTTCACAGTAGGGATGGTGTTCTTGGGATGCAACTCATCCTTCTTTTTCCTCCAAACACGACGAGTAAAGTTTAGACCAAAAAGTTCTACTTTGGTCTCATCTGACCACATGACTTTCTCCCATGCCTCCTCTGGATCATCCAGATGGTCATTGGCAAACTTCAGATGGGCCTGGACATGTGATGACTGGAGCAGGGGAACCTTCAGACGGGCCTGGACATGTGATGACTTGAGCAGGGGAACCTTCCGTGCAATGCATGATTGGAAACCATGACGGCGTAGTGTTCTACCGACAGTGACCTATGAAACTGTGGTCCCAGCTCTCTTCATGTCAGTGACCAGCTCCTCCCTTGTAGTTCTGGGCTGATTCCTCACTTTTCTTCTCATCAGTGATACCCCACGAGGTGAGATCTTGCATGGAGCCCCAGTCCGAGGGAGACGGACAGTCGTCTTTAGCCTCTTCCATTTTCTAACAATTGCTCCAACAGTTGATCTATTTTCACCAAGCTGCTTGGCAATTGCCCCGTAGCCCTTTCCAGCTTCGTGGAGGTCCACAATTTTGTCTCTGGTGTCTTTTGAATGCTCTTTGGTCTTGCCCATGGTAGTAGTTGGAGTCTGACTGACTGTGGGGTGGACAGGTGTCTTTAACCATTTCAATACCGGTCAATTTTACACCTTCCTGCCCAGGCCATTTTTCACGTTTCAGCGCTCTCACACTTTGAATGACAATTGCGCGGTCATACAACATTGTACCCAAACTAAAATTTTATAATTTTCTTCACACAACTAGAGCTTTCTTTTGGTGGTATTTAATCACCGCTGGGGTTTTTATTTTTTGCTAAATTAACGAAAAAAAAATTTTTGAAAAAAAAAACACGTTTTTCTTTGTTTCTGTTATAAAAGTTTACAAATAAATAATTGTTCTTCATAAATTTAGGCCGAGATGTATTCTGCTCCATGTCTTTGGTGAAAATAACCCAAATTAGGATGTATTATTTAGTTTGTAGGAAAGTTATAGAGTTCACAAACTATGGGATAGATCTGAATATTGATCAATCCTGAAGTACTGACAGCCAATCGAATTTCCTGAGGTCCAAGAATGTCAGGACGGTACAGATATCCCCCAAATGTCAGGACGGTACAGATATCCCCCAAATGTCAGGACAGGACAGATATCCCCCAAATGTCAGAACAGTACAGATATCCCCCAAATGTCAGAACAGTACAGATATCCCCCAAATGTCAGAACAGTACAGATATCCCCCAAATGTCAGGACAGTACAGATATCCCCCAAATGTCAGGACGGTACAGATATCCCCCAAATGTCAGGACAGTACAGATATCCCCCAAATGTCAGAACAGTACAGATATCCCCCAAATGTCAGAACAGTACAGATATCCCCCAAATGTCAGGACGGTACAGATATCCCCCAAATGTCAGGACAGTACAGATATCCCCCAAATGTCAGGACAGTACAGATATCCCCCCAAATGTCAGGACAGTACAGATATCCCCCAAATGTCAGGACGGTACAGATATCCCCCAAATGTCAGAACAGTACAGATATCCCCCAAATGTCAGGACAGTACAGATATCCCCCAAATGTCAGGACAGTACAGATATCCCCCAAATGTCAGGACAGTACAGATATCCCACAAATGTCAGGACAGTACAGATATCCCCCAAATGTCAGGACGGTACAGATATCCCCCAAATGTCAGAACAGTACAGATATCCCCCAAATGACCCCTTTTTGCAGAGTAGACAGTCCGACGTACTTCATAAGAGGAATGGCAAGTTTTTTGAAGTTGTATTTTTTTTGTCATAATTTTTCGGAAAATGAAAAAAAAAATTTTAATACATTTATTTTTTTTTTTACATACTGTCATGTACTGTGCTGTACAGCGTCATCATATAACTGGCATGGTGGTGAACAGGGACACTGACTGGTGACAGTATGAAAAAAAAAAAATATATATTTTTTTATTTTTTTAATATTTTTAATTTTTTATTACATTTTATTTTTTTTAAGATTTTTTTTTCATATTTTACTATGACCAAAGTAGTACAATGTTACCATAGTAACATTGTACTACTTTGGGGAAGTGATCAGTATTTTTTTTTTTTTTTTACACAATTTGCTTATAGCAAAGAATTACTTTTCTATAAGCAAGCATTTACCTGAATGACATCGATTCATTCAGGTTTTTTTTGTTTTTTTGTGCTTAGCTGTGATTTGGTCACAGCTAATCACATGACATGTGCATGTGATTAGCTGTGACCATTCACAGCTAGGCACTAGTATACAATGAATGGCATGAATGAAGCCATCCATTGTATACAACTGTCATGTGACCTGCTGTGATTGGTCACAGCAGGTCACATGGTACCAGCAACGGGGGCCGGTACTCAGATCTGTCATCGGCCGTGTCCGAGGTACACGGCCGGTGACAGATCGCGCCGCTGAGCCGCTCTGCAGCTGCAGCCAAATGGCGTGCACCCGGAATGCCGAAGCGCTTTTGCCGCTGCCAAACGGCCATTGGCCGGGCGGCAAATGGTTAAAGAGCTCAGACAGGAGCTACTAAGTGAGATGAATGAGTGGAGTAGAGGGGGACTTTTTAAAGGCGCAGTAACAGGTCTTTGGGAGCCAGAATTCTTGCTGTTTCTTAGGTGTTCAAATACTTCTGTTCAGCAGTGCGAGACAAATACATTCTTTACAAATCATACAATGTGATTTCCTGAATTTTTTTTTAAATTCTGCCTCTCAGAGTGGGAATGCACCTACAATGTGAATGTCAGACCCCTCCATGATTTCTAAGTGGGAGAACTTGCAAAATCGCAGGGGGTTCAAATACTTCTGTTCCTCACTGTATAGCCAGTAGAAGAAAAAACAAAAGAAATGTCTTAAAAATAAATCTAATTGTTTTGATATCTTGATGAATCATCCTACACGGAGACAGAGAGCGTCCTTGTGATATATACAGTTGCAAGAAAAAGTATGTGAACCCCTTGGGATTACGTGGAGTTTTGCATGAATTGGGCATAAAATGTGCTCTGAACGTCATCTAAGTCACAACAATAGAAGAACACAGTCTGCTGAACATAATACTACACAAACATTAGATGTTGCCATGGTTTAATTACACATAACATGTAAACATTCACAGTGCAGGGAGGAAAAAGTATGTGAAGCCCTAGGTTAATAACTTCTCCCAGAGCTAATTGGAGCCAGGAGTGAGCCAACCTTGACTCCAATCAGTGTGATGATATTGGATGTGTTGCTGACAGCTGTCCTGCCCTTAAAAAACACACACCTGTTTTGGGTTTACTGGTTTCAAGAAGCACTGTCTGATGTGAACAATGCCTCGCAGAAAAGAGCTCTCAGAAAACCTACGATCAAGAATTGTTGACTTGCATGAAGCTGGAAAGGGTTACAAAAGTATCTCCTTGAGCCTTGATGTTCATGTGTCCACGGTAAGATAGACTGTCTACAAATGGAGAAAGTTTAGCACTGTTGCTACTCTCCCTAGGCGTGGTCGTCCTGTAAAAATGACTGCAAGAGCACAGCGCAGAATGCTGCATGAGGTAAAGAAGAATCCCAGAGTGTCAGCTAAAGACCTACAGAAATCTCTGGCACATGCTAACATTTTTGTTGACACATCTACAATAAGGAAAACATTAAACAAGAATGGAGTACATGGGAGGACACCATGGAGGAAGCCATTGCTGTCCAAAAAGAAGATTGCAGCACGTTTGAAGTTTGCAAAAGAGCACCTGGATGTTCCACAGCACTACTGGCAGAATATACTGTGGACAGATGAAACCAAGATTGAGTTGTTTGGGAAGAACACACAACACTATGTGTGGAGAAAAAAAGGCACAGCACACCAACATCAAAACCTCATCCCCACTGTGAAACATGGCGGAGGGAGCATCATGGTTTGGGGCTGCTTTGCTGCCTCAGGGCCTGGATGGATTGTTGTCATTGATGGGAAAATGAATTCCAGAGTTTATCAAGACATTTTGCAGGAAAACGTACGACCATCTGTCCGCCAACTGAAGCTCCGCAGAGGATGGGTGATGCAACAGGACAATGACCCAAAGCATACAAGTCATTCAACAAAACAATGGCTGCAACAGCACAGAATACGCCTTCTGGAGTGGCCCAGTCAGAGTCCTGACCTCAACCCCATTGAAATGCTGTGGCATGACCTTAAGAGAGCGATTCACACCAGACATCCCAAGAATATTGCTACACTGAAACAGTTTTGTGAAGAGGAGTGGTCCAAAATGACTCCAGATCGTTGTGCAGGTCTGATCTGCAACTACAGGAAACGTTTGGTTGAGGTTATTGCTGCCAAAGGAGGGTCAACCAGTTATTAAGTCCAAAGGTTCACATACTTTTTCCTTCCTGCACTGTGAATGTTTACATGTTATGTGCAATTAAACCATGGCAACATCTAATGTTTGTGTAGTATTATGTTCAGCAGACTGTGTTCTTCTATTGTTGTGACTTAGATGACGTTCAGAGCACATTTTATGCCCAATTCATGCAAAACTCCACGTAATCCCAAGGGGTTCACATACTTTTTCTTGCAACTGTACATTCTATTTTACCATAGCAGTGAATGGTGGTTTGATGGGTAAGTGTTCTAGTGAGTGGAATAAGATAATCTTACTGCTTGCTTTCTGGGCTTGTTCCAGGTTCCTCACAGCTCCATGAATGCTCTGGACCTCACTGGGAAGAGACTCTGTAATGATAAGATTGATGGTTCATCTCAGATGACTATGGATCTTACTCCATGATACACACATAACATGTCCTCCAATATTCTAGGTAACAGGGTGCTTCTTACCCAGTGCACCACCTCCACTTGGTGTTGAAAACTTCTCAAGGTGAAATTTACTGTCAGGGCACCAAAAATTTACTAACACCAATTTGTTTACTGTCAAAATTAATGGAATTTTCCTGACAGAGCCACTTTTTTTTACTGACACAAAAAAGTACACAAAATGACTGTTTCGGTGAAAATAGCAATATTTAAGCCACAAGCATGTAGCTGGTGCTATTAGCAATGTGTTTAACGTATATCAAAAAGCAAAAAAAAATTTCTCCATTTACATGAAGGTCAGATTGATATAACCCAGCACAGAGTTCCCCCTTACATCAAAGTCTGCAGGATTCCCCTTTACAGTTCAAGGGGGAACTCTGCAGATCCTGATGTAAAATAAAACTGTGTGGACCATGAATTAAAGGAGGATTCTGAGGACTCTGATGTAAGGGAAATGCTGCAGACTCTGGTGAAACGGTAAACTCTGATGTAAGGGGACCTCTGGTCACCAAAGCCCCCATCGCCCTTACATAAGAGTTCACAGACCTCCCCTTAACATCAAACTCAAAAGAGTTCCCCTTTACATCACAGTGCACAAAGTTCTCCCTTGTATAAACGTTTCAGAGTTCCCCTTTATATCAGGGTTTACAGAGTTCCCCCCATGTACTGTAAGTTGGAATCCTGCAGACTCTGATGTAATGAGGAATGCCGGGAACAGACCACCTTCCACAAAGTGAATACATCAAGGTAAGGGAGAGTTACTGATATAAGGGGGAACCTTTATATCAGCGTATCTCCTTATCTTAATGTATTCATTCCACCTTACAGCACTGATCCCCCCCCTGCAGACATTCTGTGGCCACTGGAGGCTGGAGCTGTCTGTCACTGACATCAGTTTCTGGTTCACATGCAGGACAGTCAGGCATAGTCCTCCCGGCTGCTCCTCTCATCGCCAACTCTGTCCTCTTCTCCAAGTTCTCCTCCAGAATTCATATCCAATCCTCCATTGAGTGACATAGTCCCCGACGGGGCCAGCAGTGGGCCTTACCCCCCATTCCATCACTTATCTCTGCACCCCCTCATTCCATCACTCGCCTCTATACCCCTCCATTCCACCACTCATCTCTGTACTCCCCATTCTGCCACCTCTGCCACCTCAACTCTGTACCTACCCAGGGGCGGACTGACAACTCATGGGGCCCCCGGGCAATAGGGGATCATGGGACCCCTGTGTCCTTGCCCACACTCAAAAAAGCCTATAAAAAAGGTACCAGGGGCATCTCATGGGGCCCCCTACTGACCCCGGGCCCTCGGGCAGTGCCCGAGTGCACGAATGGTTAGTTCGCCCCTGTACCTACCCCTCCCCTGTTCCAACACTCTCCTCTGGAGGCATCTTCCCATCAGTGGGGGGGGGGCCTCTCTCCCTCTCCATTAACTTTCACTACTCTTCCTTATCTTTGTCTGCCCCCCATCTCACCCCAACAGAGCACAGAAGGAGACAAATTGATTAAAATATCCCAAAAATATTTCCCAACACCCAACCCATCCACACACAGTGCAACAGATATATTCCATCATCTCCATCCTCTGTATTCTACCGTCATCCCCATTCTCCATGCTCCCCCACTAGATGCTCCTATTTTTGGCTACAAAAGCATCTTCACTTTGATCAAAACCCTAAAATGCTGCCATTATCTCCATCCTCTGTGTGTATTCTACCATCATTTCCACTCCATGCCCTGTATTCTCCTCCAGCTCCGAGTCCCTGACTCCTTTCTCAATCATAGAAGGGGCCATGACGTCACTTCATCACCTAACCCCCCCCCCAGGAACCCCTATGCATGCAGTCCAAAAAGTTCTATCATTTTTGGGTAACCATCATTTAGGGACAGTTTGTAAATGGTCGAAAAATTTACAAACTGGCCATAAATTTACAGGGAAGAAGGTATGAAGCGGCTTAGAAGTAGCAGAGAAGAGGAGAGGAACAGGAGGAGCATTCCACCATGCTGCTAGGATTCGAGAGGTGGAGGGGAGAATCTAGACATGGCTGGAATTTTAGGGCTTTGGTCAAAGTGAAGATGATATTGTAGACAAGAACAGGAGCATCTAGTATTCCTATCATCATCTTCATTCAGTCATCCTGTGCGATAGCCAGACTGCAGTAGGATCTACTCTACTTCTTATTCATACACCAGAAGGCATTATTTTATTGTAGGCATCAGTGGTCTTGTAATACATCCAGCTTCTCCAAGTTTCAGTGTATTTATCTAAACAAGCTTGTACAACATGGATGATTGAACGTTAGTTTAACCTGATGTAACTAGAGATGAGCGAATCGAACTTGGCGAAGTGGAATTCGTTTCGAATTTTAGGAAAAATTTGATTCGCATCGAATCCGAATATTAGCAAACTTCGGATGCGCAAATCGAATTTTTCCCGATCTGCCGATTTTCATCCCTTCTACAGCCGGCAAAAAGTGTTCCTGCAGAGAGCTCCGCTATTTCTGACAGTTCTCTGACAGTTCCTTCACATTTACAGCGGTTGAAACATTGTATCTATTTGTTTCCATTTAGGATACGGATGTTTTTATTCGGAAACAAATAGATACAATGTTTCAACCGCTGTAAATGTGAAAGTCAGAGAACTGTCAGAAATAGCGGAACTCTCCGCAGATACACTTTTTGCTGGAATGGAATTCTTCTTCATCCTCATCCTACTTCTTCTTCTTCTTCTTCATCCTCATCCTACTTCTTCTTCTTCTTCATCCTCATCCTTCTTCTTCTTCTTCTTCATCCTCATCCTACTTCTTCTTCTTCTTCTCATTCTTCTTCTTCTTTTCATTCTTCTTCTTTCTTCTTCTTCTCCTTCTTTTCATTCTTCTTCTTCTTCTTTTCATTCTTCTTCTTCTTCTTTTCATTCTTCTTCTTTTCATTCTTCTTCTTCTTCTTTTCATTCTTCTTCTTCTTCTTCTCATTCTTCTTTTCATTCTTCTTCTTCTTCTTTTCATTCTTCTTCTTCTTCTTTTCATTCTTCTTTTCATTCTTCTTCTTCTTCTTTTCATTCTTCTTCTTCTTTTCATTCTTCTTTTCATTTTTCTTCTTCTTCTTTTCATTCTTCTTCTTTTCATTCTTCTTCTTTTCATTCTTCTTTTCATTCTTCTTCTTCTTCTTCTTTTCATTCTTCTTCTTCTTCTTTTCATTCTTCTTCTTCTTCTTTTCATTTTTCTTCTTCTTCTTTTCATTCTTCTTTTCATTCTTCTTCTTCTTCTTTTCATTCTTCTTCTTCTTTTCATTCTTCTTTTCATTCTTCTTCTTCTTCTTTTCATTCTTCTTCTTCTTCTTTTCATTCTTCTTCTTCTTCTTTTCATTCTTCTTTTCATTCTTCTTCTTCTTCTTTTCATTCTTCTTCTTCTTTTCATTCTTCTTCTTTTCATTTTTCTTTTCATTCTTCTTCTTTTCATTCTTCTTCTTCTTTTCATTCTTCTTCTTCTTCTTTTCATTCTTCTTCTTCTTCTTTTCATTCTTCTTTTCATTCTTCTTCTTCTTCTTTTCATTCTTCTTTTCATTCTTCTTCTTTTCATTCTTCTTCTTCTTCTTTTCATTCTTCTTCTTCTTCTTTTCATTCTTCTTCTTCTTCTTTTCATTCTTCTTTTCATTCTTCTTTTCATTCTTCTTCTTCTTCTCATTCTTCTTTTCATTCTTCTTCTCATTCTTCTTTTCATTCTTCTTCTTCTTCTTTTCATTCTTCTTTTCATTCTTCTTCTTCTTTTCATTCTTCTTCTCCTTCTTTTCATTCTTCTTCTTCTTCTTCTTCTTCGTCGTGCCCCGTGACTGCCCAAATGAGTGAAGTGTGCGGTGATTCTAAGATCGACGGCACTCATACTGACTGACAGTATTATTTCTCTTCCCCAGCAGACTCCAAGGGCATTTAAATTAAAGGTACAGTGTTCTGCACTAATATAAAGGCTCTCTGAAGCCTAGAAACCCTTTAAATAAGTTAAATTCGCGGCGAATAAATTTGCATCGAATCAAATTTCTCCCGCAAATTCGGCGAATCAGCCGAATCAAATTTTTGAATAATTTGCTCATCTCTAGATGTAACATTCCTTGAAGCTTGGGGGTTGGTGTGCCTGCCAATGAATGGAGACGCACTGCCTGGTATCATCAATCATGTGCATTGTCAGAGATCGCCTGTAATGTCTCTCAGCTATGGAGAGGTAATGTAGGAGGAGACTGGTATAAAATCAGGTGAGTTGCCTGACACTGGTAGTGCCATTGCCTAACAATCTGCAAGGAGTAGTACAACGTACATGTAGTGAAGTGCCTTCAGTATTGCCGCCGTGCCAACATTTGTCAGGTGTGGAAGGTGAGAGCCAATGGGTCCTCTACCATCTAGAGATCAATTTATACGCCATTTTCTGGGTGGAGATATTTAACCACTTGTCCTCCTGAGGATTTACCCCCCTTAATGACCACGCCTCTTTTTGCTACTTGGCGCCGCACTAATTCAACTGATAATTGCGCGGTCATGCAATGCTGCACCCAAACTAAATTTACGTCCTTTTTTTCACACAAATAGAGCTTTCTTTCGGTGGTATTTGATCACCTGTGCGCTTTTTATTTTTCACTCTATAAACAAAAAAAGGCCAAAAATTTTGAAGAAAAACAATATTTTTTACTTTCAGCTATAAAAAATATATAGTCAACTCAAAGTTGGTTATAAATTTAGGCCAAAATGTATTCTGCTCCATGTTTTTGGTAAAAAAAATCCCAATAAGTGTATATTGATTGCTTTGTGTGGAAGTTATAGCGTCTACAAACTATGGTATAGAAAATGGAATTTACGCCATTTTTCTGCTATACAGCGCTGCGCTAGTTTAACGGACAATTGCGCGGTTATGCAATACGGTACATAAATTAAATTTACATCCTTTTTTTCCCCACAAATTGAGCTTTCTTTTGGTGGTATTTGATCGCCTGTGCGGTTTTTATTTTTTGCTCTATAAAAAAAAAGGCTGACAATTTTGAGGAAAAAAAAACAATATTTTGGACTTTTTGCTATAAAACATGTCCAGTAAAAAAAAATGCAGAAATCAAATTTAGTCATAAATTTCTGCCAAAATGTATTCTGCGACATGCTAAAAAAAAAACCCAATACGTGTAAATTAATTGGTTTACGGGAAAGTTATAGCGTTTACAAATGGCGGGAAAGATACTGGGATTTTTAGGGTTTTTTTTATACTAATAATGGTGGCGATCAGTAAATTATGGCGGCGATCAGCGACTTATGGCAGGACTGTGGGACTGCGGCGGACATTCTGACATTGGGGGTACTGACTTGGGGTCACTGACATCCCCAAAAACACTAATACAGTGATCAGTGCAAAAAGAAAAACACTGACACTGTACTAATGGCACTGGGGAGGAAGGGGTTAACTTTATTTTGCAGGGAAGGATTATCTATGTGAGGGGAGTGTTTTACTAGGGGGGGGGGTGTGTGTGCTGCACAGGACACCGCTGATCGAGAGAGAGAAACTGTTGTGTCTCGATCAGCTCGTCCTCGAGCTGTCAGGGAAGTGACAGACAGCACAGCTACTGCAGCTGTGCTCTCTGTCACTGTTTACCACCGATCGCCGGGAAACAGCCGCTAAGGACCGGCTGTGACCCGATGACTAAGGACCGGCTGTGACCCGGTGACTGACATCCGTGGCGGTGATCGGCGGGACAGATAGGGCGGCGGCGCGCCTCGCGCGTGCCCCCTATTTGTTTACAAAACACACGTTTTAAAACGTGGTTTTGCCTGCCAGTGCCGCCCTGCTGCCGTATTTCTACAGTGGCTGGGCGGCAAGCGGTTAAAGAGCATTATTGGATAGTTATGTTAATAAGTTCCCGAAAGGGGCGGACTGACAACTCATGGGGCCCTGGGCAATAGGAGATCATGGGGCCCCTGTGTCCTTGCCGAAACTCAAAAAAGCCTATGAAAAAGGTACCAGGGGCATCTCATTGGGTCCCCTATTGACCCCGGGCCCTCGGGCAGTGCCCAAGTTTCCACATGGTCAGTCCGCCCCTGGTTCCCAATATTCCTCCAACAATGTAAGGTCTAAATCAAGGGTACCCCCACCCCACCCGTGGCCTGTATGCAGACCCAGAGAGTTTAACATGCAACCTGGGCCCGATTGGAGGGACACAAGGGATGCAGTGTAAGAACAGGTATCATGGCAGCCGAAACAATAAGCCCGTCTCATGCATGTCTGTAGGGATGTTGTGCGAACATAGCATCCTCTACAACCTATGTTGACAAACCAGGCAAAAGCATGCGTGGAGGGTTACTGGGGCTGCCATGTTGGCAGTAGCAGGAAATGCAGGGGTGCCAGTAACTAAATGCTGCATGGCCAAATCTAGGGCATTCTGGAGTGGGCTGCACCCCCCCCAGATTTCAATTGCACCCCTGCAAAGCCCCCCACCCACAATCCCCCCACATCCCCACACAGCACATACATAGACTACATTTGCACCAGTGATTAGGGCCGGTGTGAATTGTAGCAGCAGTTCCTCCTGTGGCCCCCAGAGGATAGGTGCAGCTGTCATCCCTGTTCACTATAATGGCAGTATTGCACCTATTTGTGGCTCTCTACATAGAGATTACCTGTAGTAATCACTGCTGGACACTCTTGGTCTGCTGACTGTGTAGAGAGCCGCAAATAGAGGTGATACCAGTGAACTGTCATTGTGGTGAACAAGCCCGGCGGCCGGCCTCACATACCTCCTTAGAGCCACAGAAGGAACTGCTCATCAGCTATAATCATTGATGATGTATTTTATGTGCGACTCAAGTCAGTTTCTCTTCTTTCAATGTGGTATAGGAAGGTCAAAGGTTTGGACACCCCTGCTGTAAATCTTTCATCCATGCCTTGCAAGCTGGGCCCATGCTGGGGGGAGAAGTAAAGAATATACTAGCATATAAAATTCTAATTAAATATCCTAAAGGACATTCTTGGGTAGTGGTGTCACTAGGGTTGGTGTCACCTGGTGTGGTAAAACATGGTGTCCCCCCCCAATAAGGGTGTGAAAGAGAGGGGGGGAAGAGAGAGAGGAGGGGGCAGAGGGAGAGAGAGAGAGAGGAGTAAGAGAGAGGGGGCGGTAAGAGAGAGGGGGGTAAGATAAAGAGAAGGGGTAAGAGAGAAAGAGGAGGTAAGAGAGAGAGAAAGGGGAGTGAGAGAGAGAGAGGGGGGAAGGGGGGTAAGAGAGAGGGAGGGGTAAGTGAGAGAGGGGGTAAGAAAGAGGGGGTAAGAAAGAGAAAGAGGGGGTAAGAAATAGAGAAAGGGGGATAAAAGAGGAGAGAGAGGGGGGAGAGGGGGGAGAGGGGGGAGAGAGGGGGGAGAGAGAGAGAGCGAGGGGGGGGGGTAAGAAAGAGAGAAAGGGGGTAAGAAAGAGAGAAAGGGGGGTAAGAGAGAGAGGGGAGAGAGAGAGTGAGGTAAGAGAGAGGGGGTAAGAAAGACAGAGAGGGCGATAAGAGAGGGGGGAGAGAGAGAAAGGGGGTAAAAGAGAGAGGGGGGAGTGTAAGAGAGGGGGGTAAGAGAGAGAGTGGGGGTAAGAGAGAGAGAGGGCCACTGTTCTTGAGTACATAATAATTTTAATGTTGTATCTATACACCATAGAGGGTGTGAGGGGGGGTAAGAGAGAGGGGGGAGAGAGAGAGACAGGGGTAAGATAGAGGGGTGGTAAGAGGGAGAGGGGGGTAAGAGAAAAATAAGGGGTAAGAAAGAGAGAGGGGGTAAAAGAGAGAGGGGGTAAGAAAGAGAGAGGGGGGTAAGAGAGAGAGAGAGAGAGATGAGAGAGAGGGGGAAGAGAGAGAGGGGGGAGAGAGAGAGATGGAGGATAAGAGAGAGGGGGGTAAGAGAGAGAGTGGGGGATAAGAGAGAGAGGGGGGGTAAGAGAGAAGGGGGTAAGAGAGAGGGGGGTAAGAGAGAGAGAAGGGGGGAGAGAGAGAGAGGGAGGGTAAAAGAGAAGGGGGTAAGAGAGAGAGGGGGAGGTAAGAGAGAGAGGGGGAGAGAGGGGGGTAAGAGAGAGAGAGAAAGGGGGTAAGAGAGAGAGTGGGGAATAAGAGAAAAAGAGGGGTAGGGTAAGATAGAGAGAGGGCCACTGTAATTTTTAGTTGTGAGTGTCTATACACCATACCTTCCAACTTTTTGAGATGGCATAGGACACCCCCTGCCACGCCCCCTTAAAGGAGAATTATACAAAAAAAAAAGATTAGTTAGAACCACAAGTGCTTTTTTATCACTACTGTTCCTTTATATTGGCTTTTGAAGCTTACAAATGCAACAATTTAGAAATTGAATGAAAGGTTTAGCACTGGGAAACGCTTTTTGAAAGATAAATAGTGCGTTCTATATACAGCTATAGGGACAAATGAGGAGGAAAGAGGGACAGAGGGACTTTGTTCCAAATCAGGGACCGTTCCTCGAAATCAGGGACAGGTGGGAGGTATACACACCGATGTTTCACAGCTCCATTCTGTCTCAAAGCAACTTCTGGGCTAGTTGTGAACTGTTTTTCATTGACTTTGGTGCAAGCTCCATTATTTGCACCTAGACTGAGTGTGTTATTATCGCTTCTCGGCCGTTTGGCTAAGATCAAGTGTAGATCTGTTCTCATCAGTGTCCAGTAGGGGCGCTCCACAGTCATTTTTGCCTTTAGGCGAAGATGGCTGGCTGTATAGTACCCCTGCTGGTACATTGGGGGCTCTGAACGTTAGTACCGGCTGGAAGATAAACCGAGGCGCCCACAGGCTGTTGGGGCCTGGGAGTAATTCCCCCGGGTAAACTAGAGAGGCCCAGTTCTTCCTGATATGAACGGGTCTACCTTGTCTGACCAGGGGCAGGTGAGGCAGAGAGTCCGCGGAGCAGTGCTCAGAGGTGCTCTTAGTAGCACATGGGGATGGGATCCCAGGTGTGAAAGGTGCACATGGTCACTGCTCTGAACACTTTTTCTGCACTGCTCCTTTTAGGGCTCGGCCTTTTGGCTAAGTCAAGGGCAATATTTTTGCTACAGACCTCAGGGCCTAGCCAGCACACAATTGCATGGCCACTTATTTATTTATTCACCACTGTTTTGTCCCTTTGCCACTTTTGTGTGTGTTTTTTTCTTCACTGGATGGAGGGTGTGGGTCCTCGGGGCTGCCCTGATGTCTAGGGGGAGGATGCGTGGCCCTTAGGTGCCTTCCTCCCCTGATCCTTTGGGAAAGTCCCTCGACCAAGTACTTGTTGGTTGGCTTCGATTGATCACAAGGAGAGAGGTCTGCCAGGCCTTTTGACTAGGTGGACCATGTTGGAAACCTTTGTCCCTGTCAGGAGCCTTGCGCCCCTTTGCTGTGTCCCACGATACATGCACATGCTCAGGATGCAATATTTTGAATGAGGCACCACATTGCAGTGTCCCGTTCCACCGACTAAGATTTCACGATGTGTATTTGAACTAATTGCCAAAGCAATTCAACACCAATCCGGAATCCTTATACGCTCACCATTCCTCATCTGTAACATTTCCTCGCCGATACTTTTATCTAAGGAGGAAATAGAAAGCTGTGTCAGAAAATGTTCTCTGATGTTGGAGGACTTATATGAGCAAATAAAGTATAAAAAACCTAAAGATATGGTAAACAGATTTCACAGAACTGGTCTGAGTATTCCGGATCATCGCTGTGTACATTAGAAGGCTTCATATAGTTACATTACTCCCTTCCAGTCCGGACACTTTCACCCCCTTCCAGTCCGGACACTTTCACCCCCTCCAGTCAGGAGACTTCCCCCCCTTCCAGTCCGGACACTTTCCCCCCCTTCCAGTCCGGACACTTTCCCCCCCTTCCAGTCCGGACACTTTCACCCCCTTCCAGTCCGGACACTTTCACCCCCTTCCAGTCTGGACACTTTCACCCCCTCCAGTCAGGAGACTTCCCCCTCTTCCAGTCCGGACACTTTCACCCCCTTCCAGTCCGGACACTTTCACCCCCTTCCAGTCCAGACACTTTCACCCCCTTCCAGTCCGGACACTTTCACCCCCTTCCAGTTCATATACTTTCCCCCCCCTTCCATTCCGGACACTTTCCCCCCTTGCAGTCCGGACACTTTCACCCCCTTCCAGTCCGGACACTTTCACCCCCTTCCAGTCCGGACACTTTCACCCCCTTCCAGTCCGGACACTTTCACCCCCTTCCATTCCGGACACTTTCCCCCCTTGCAGTCCGGACACTTTCACCCCCTTCCAGTCCGGACACTTTCCCCCCCTTCCAGTCCGGACACTTTCACCCCCTCCAGTCAGGAGACTTCCCCCTCTTCCAGTCCGGACACTTTCACCCCCTTCCAGTCCGGACACTTTCACCCCCCTTCCAGTCCGGACACTTTCACCCCCCTTCCAGTCCGGACACTTTCACCCCCTTCCAGTTCGGACACTTTCACCCCCCTTCCAGTCTGGACACTTTCACCCCCTTCCAGTCCGGACACTTTCACCCCCTTCCAGTTCGGACACTTCCCCCCCCCTTCCATTCCGGACACTTTCCCCCCCTTGCAGTCCGGACACTTTCACCCACTTCCAGTCCGGACACTTTCACCCCCTTCCAGTCCGGACACTTTCAACCCCTTCCAGTCCGGACACTTTCACCCCCTTCCAGTTCGGACACTTTCCCCCCCCCTTCCATTCCGGACACTTTCCCCCCCTTGCAGTCCGGATACTTTCACCCACTTCCAGTCCGGACACTTTCACCCCCTTCCAGTCCGGACACTTTCACCCACTTCCAGTCCGGACACTTTCCCCCCTTGCAGTCCGGACACTTTCACCCCCTTCCAGTCCGGACACTTTCCCCCCCTTCCAGTCCGGACACTTTCACCCCCTCCAGTCAGGAGACTTCCCCCTCTTCCAGTCCGGACACTTTCACCCCCTTCCAGTCCGGACACTTTCACCCCCCTTCCAGTCCGGACACTTTCACCCCCCTTCCAGTCCGGACACTTTCACCCCCTTCCAGTTCGGACACTTTCACCCCCCTTCCAGTCTGGACACTTTCACCCCCTTCCAGTCCGGACACTTTCACCCCCTTCCAGTTCGGACACTTCCCCCCCCCTTCCATTCCGGACACTTTCCCCCCCTTGCAGTCCGGACACTTTCACCCACTTCCAGTCCGGACACTTTCACCCCCTTCCAGTCCGGACACTTTCACCCCCTTCCAGTTCGGACACTTTCCCCCCCCTTCCATTCCGGACACTTTCCCCCCCTTGCAGTCCGGATACTTTCACCCACTTCCAGTCCGGACACTTTCACCCCCTTCCAGTCCGGACACTTTCACCCACTTCCAGTCCGGACACTTTCCCCCCTTTCAGTCTGGACGCTTCCCCCCCCCCCTTCCAGTCCGAACACTTTCACCCCCTTCCAGTCCGGACACTTTCCCCCCTTCCAGTCCAGACACTTTCACCCGCTTCCAGTCCGGACACTTTCACCCGCTTCCAGTGTGGACACTTTCCCCCATTCCAGTCCGGACACTTTCCCCCCCCTTCCAGTCCGGACACTTTCACCCCCTTCCAGTGCGGACACTTTCACCCCCTTCCTGTCCGGACACTTTCCCCCCCTTCCAGTCCGGACACTTTCCCCCCCCTTCCAGTCCGGACACTTTCACCCCCTTCCAGTGCGGACACTTTCACCCCCTTACAGTCCGGACACTTTCCCCCCTTCCAGTCCGGACACTTTCCCCCCCCTTCCAGTCCGGACACTTTCACCCCCTTCCAGTCCGGACACTTTCACCCCCTTCCAGTCCAGGCCAATGTTCAGCTTTCAGCGCTGTTACACTTTGAATGACAATTGCGCGGTCATGCAACACTGTACCCTTATGAATGTTTTAGCATTTTTTTTTAGACAGATACAACTTTATGTTGGTGGTATTTATTCACCGCTGAGATTTTTATTTTTTTTGCTATATAAATGAAAAAGTCCAATAATTTTGAAAAAAAGTGTTTTTCTTATTAAATTTTGCAAACAAATAATCTTTCCTCATAAATCTTGGCCAAAATTTATTCTGTTATCTTTTAGTAAAAAAAAAAATTACCCAAATTAGTTTTATAACCAAAAATTATAATTTTTCAAAATATTCTTTTTACATTTTTATTTTATTTTTTATATAATTATTTATGTTTTTTTTTTTTACATACTGTCACCCTAGCAGTAGTATCACCATGGTGACACTGTACTGCTTGTGGGGGGTGATGAAGATTTTTTCTTTTTTTACACTGATTGCTTTTACACCCATAAAGGCTGTAAAAGCAATAACTTCTCCTTCTCTCTGGCTGCATTCTTGCAGCCATTGAGAAATACTGTGTGAGCTGTAATTGGTCACAGCTTGTCATGTGAGATGGGGAAACAGCTCTCATTGTTTGAATACTGCTTGTGTGGAGTAAATTAAATGTTTTGCTTGACATTCTGCAGTTTAGCCACAAGATGTCACTGTTTTTCTAACACAGCCTCGGACTGCATAGATATTTCTATATTCATGAAAAGGTGGAGTTTTCACACAGAGTTGAGGGAACAGGAAGAGGAGAGAGAGCAGCCATGTTTGGAGGATGGTGAATGCAGGGGCTGTGTGAGCTGAGAATCTGATGACATTCAGGTGTGAAAGCATCCCTCCGTAACCAGAGCTGCAGCTAAGTGAAGCTGATGAGATTGCTGCCAGGAATGCTGATGAGAGCAGAGGAACTAAGCAACATATACGGCGAGACCGCATGCTTGTTGGAGAGACATTTGTTCTGTTCGGAGTCACCAGCGGATGCAAAGCAGACCCGGGTCGGTAAGATCGTGCACACACCTCATTTCAGTGTTGGCGCCTATAGGACTGAGACAGGCCTATAGTTAGTTAGGGTCTCCGTGTCAGGCCACAAGTGTTACTGATCATTGGAAGGACTCCACAACTTAAAGTGACATTTCACATTGGAGAGCTGATAAAATCCCACAAACTCAAGCCAGAGTGGTGTTTTGCTCAGAAGGAATACTCAGGCACGTGCTACAGGATCAGTTATGGGGGGGGGGATACTGTAGATCTGTGTAAGATTGTAAGCTGTTGTGCTGCACCGCAGACTAGTCCATACCGTACCCCCATACACTGATTCCTGCTCTGTAGGGTGATAACAGGTAAGGTGTGGCAGCTTAGTTGTGCCCCCCAGTAGGTAAATTACTTCACTTTCTACCTTCATCCATCAGAGGGCGCCGTGCTGTGCAGCACAAGGGTCTCAGCCTTTGGGCTGGGTGTATGTAAATTTATTGTATGTTCCCAGCATTTGTGGTTGTGTTTATTTGCCGCATCTAAGTAAAATTCTGTTGTGACAAAAGCTGGTGTTAGGGTTGCTTTCTTCGTTCGTGACTTCGCTGTATCCTGGGGAGCCCTCCCCGGTACACGGCTTACAGTCACATGGTACAAGGCTGTTGTGAATGGCCCTGTACCATGTGATCATTCACAAATTTCACACGTAGTAAGCAATGAGGTCAGAAGTGACATCTTGCTTACTACTGTTCATGTGATCACTGGTTGGCCAATCAGTGATCACATGATCCAGACCTCACACAGGTGCCACGCGCTCCCAGGGAGCGCATACAGTCCAAAATGGCGCCGGTTATGAATGACAACCCGCCCCTGCACTGCCACCGTCCAGCCGTTTATATACATGGGCCGGACGGGAAGGGGTTAAATCATTATAGATTTTAAAAAAAGTTTACTACAGTGTGTCTTTTGGTTCCCTCCTTGAAAGGAAAAGCCCCCTAAGGTAGGGAGTCCCAAAGAGAGACTCCCCCCCCCCAAGGTAGGAGATGAAGGAACCTAATGGCCATACATCCTCCCCTTAGATTTCAGGGTAGGCCCAAAGACTCACACACTACCATCCTTGAGCAAATGAAAAAAAAGACACATAAAAGTGAGATGTAAGATATGTATACATGCGACATGGTGGAGAGTGAACCAAGCGATAATAAAAAAGGCATTTTTGATACTGTTAATAATTACTCAGCAATTTTCTAGCCGGGGGGTTGGACAAATAAAGGACCATAAAATACCGCATTTTTGCTCCAAAGTGGAGGGAAATGGGGGGAAATGTCTTTGCGTCTTATGGAGCTAATAAGGAGTGGCCGGCCCTGTATTCCTGCCGCCGCCATGTTAGAATACTGGGCTGGACGCTCGACTCTTCTGTGCAGCAGAACCTGCTCCTTGGTCCTACCTGTTCCTCAGGCCTGCGGTGTCCTCACCGTCTTCTCTCCCCAACCCCGGCATCTTTAGTGTGGGCACCCGGCTGTGACAGGTTGCGGCTTCACAGCCAGGTGCCCACTGTGCATGTGCGAGATGTGCTGCACTTTGGGAATGGTCTGGCAGTCTTCTGGGACCTGTCACATGTCTCAGAAGATGGGGAGGGAGGACAACTCCACGGAAGTGGGAGCGGGTACCTGTCAAATTCAGGTACCTGCTCCCTCCTCTCCACTCCCAAAAGGTCCTGTACTGTGTCCGCAGTCTCTGGTCATCTCCTGTACTGTGTCCGCAGTCTCTGGTCATCTCCTGCACTATGTCTGCAGTCTCTGGTCATCTCCTGTACTGTGTCCGCAGTCTCTGGTCATCCCCTGTACTGTCCGCAGTCTCTGGTCATCTCCTGTACTGTGTCCGCAGTCTCTGGTCATCTCCTGTACTATGTCCGCAGTCTCTGGTCATCTCCTGTACTATGTCCGCAGTCTCTGGTCATCTCCTGCACTATGTCTGCAGTCTCTGGTCATCTCCTGTACTGTGTCCGCAGTCTCTGGTCATCTCCTGCACTATGTCTGCAGTCTCTGGTCATCTCCTGTACTGTGTCCGCAGTCTCTGGTCATCCCCTGTACTGTCCGCAGTCTCTGGTCATCTCCTGTACTGTGTCCACAGTCTCTGGTCATCTCCTGTACTATGTCCGCAGTCTCTGGTCATCTCCTGTACTGTGTCCGCAGTCTCTGGTCATCTCCTGTACTGTGTCCGCAGTCTCTGGTCATCCCCTGTACTGTGTCCGCAGTCTCTGGTCATCTCCTGTACTGTGTCCGCAGTCTCTGGTCATCTCCTGTACTGTGTCCGCAGTCTCTGGTCATCTCCTGTACTGTGTCCGCAGTCTCTGGTCATCTCCTGTACTGTGTCCGCAGTCTTTGGTCATCTCCTGTACTGTGTTCGCAGTCTCTGGTCATCTCCTGTACTGTGTCCGCAGTCTCTGGTCATCCCCTGTACTATGTCTGCAGTCTCTGGTCATCTCCTGTATTGTGTCCGTAGCCTCTGATCATCTCCTGTACTATGTCTGCAGTCTCTGGTCATCTCCTGTTCAATGTCTGCAGTCTCTGGTCATCTCCTGTACTATACAGCCAACCATCCTCACCAAAAGGCAAGAATGGCAGCCTTACTGGACACTCATAAGAACAGATACTACACTTGATCTTAGCCAAAAGGCCGAGAGGCAAACATAGCCTCTCCGCTCCTTCCACTAGCCCTAGAGCAAAGCCTCCTGTCACGGAGCTGGCCCTCCCCCCCATCCTCTAGGCTTGCTGCCTGCCACCCCCCCTATCCCTCAGCATCCCCTCACCCTTCTGTCCCGTCCATGCTAGGACTTCTAGTCCTCTGTGTCCCTGACACAGGCAGCCCTCAGCAGCCCCTCACCCCCCACGCCTGCAGTCTGGCCCCCTGCTGAGGGAATCCACAAACAGGCCTACTCCTTCCTTCCCCCTCATGCACATCTTCCTGCCAGACAGGGACAAAGGCCTTGTTCCCTGGCGTTTTGGAGACCTGGGAAACAGGGCCCATTGCCATGGTAACCCAACAGGGAATCTCGGGTTACCACAAGGCGCCAAGCTCTATACTTAAGGGTGAGCAGGGAAAAACCCCTTCTGTTCTCCTGGCTGCGTGTGTGAGGGAAGACTGTGCTGAGTGCCAGCTTCTCTCATATGACCATCCCCCATCCCCCTCCTTATCTCCCTGACTGACTGGACTGTCTGTCTGCTGCTGGATCCTCTCTGGTGTGGGATGAACTCTCTGTGCCTGGAACCCCTTCCCTGCCCGGACTTACCTCCTGTTTCCTGTGAGACTGTGGGCTGGAGATCTTCCCTGGCTGGATTTAACCCTTTGTTGCCCATGAGCCGAACAGACTTAACCCTTCCCTGCCTGGAACTGCCTGTGTGGGTTAACCCTGTGTTGCCGGTGTGGACTGTAACCTTCTGTGTCTGGCTCCCCGCATCCAGTAAGTGGACTAACCCCGTGCTGCCCAAAAGACTGAACCCTGTGGATTACCATACCCCTGTTGTTCCATATTGCCTTCCAGAGAACTGTACTGTGTTGCTGTGTCTGGTGTGGATCTGTGGATTGAAGGAACTGTTGTCTGTGCCCCAAAAACCTCCCCAATAAACGCCTCACGTTGGGTTCCATGCAATCTGTCTCTGTGTGCTCTCTGGTTCTCTTGACACCTCCATTATGCTTCAGGTGAACCCCTGTGTCCACCAGGGTAATCTCCAGCCATAAAACATGTGGGTACACCTGTAGTGCAGCCCCCATCTTCCTCCTCCCATGCTTTCTCACAGAATGCTGGGTGTACTGGGCAGACTTAAGGGCCTGGTAATGCCCCTCCTTCGGACACTTTGGCGCCAGTGAGACTGTGGTGCAGGACCTTTCCCGTGCTGGTGTTAGCCCCTGCTTCTCCAGGCGGGAATGTGCTGATTGGTTTGCAGGCTTTTGAAGCAGTGAATCCAGGCAGTAACACAGATGCAGTTCGCTGGCAAAGACAGAACACTTGGTTCCAGCCATTGTTGGGTGACTGGGCGTTTGTAGTGGTGGCAGCAAGGAGCAGGGGGCGGTAACAGAGAACTGACCTGCAGAGCCTCTCAGTCAAGACCTAAAATTGGGCCAGCTGACTATTGCCCAGACTGCTACTCAGCCTAACTAAAAACAGCTAACTAGCTCCCCCTAGCTTGCTAGAGGGGCGCTGCAATACTATGTTATAAGATGTGTGAACTGTATGGTCTTATGTGATTCTATGAGAGATTATGTCATTTTTTTTTCTTTTTGTTGAGAAAAATTTAAGAAAAATTATGATTAAGAAAAAAAAAAGAAATGTATTCATGGAGACATAATTAAACAATAAATGCAGCGCTATGATTCTATATAATATGCTGAGCAAAACTTATCATGTAAATCCCGTGTATGCGCTGTGGAGCGCTCAGATATATGAAGGTGTATAAAACGTCTAGTGAAATGATGTTTAAAGTGCAAAAGTGACATAAAAATAAAACACCAATAAACAATCAAATATCAATAAAAGTCCAAAAATGAAACATCCGGTAAATTCCGTGACTCCAGTTATTATATTATATTATATAGTATATATTGCACTAACCAGACAGCGCAGAATAATCCGCATTTGAGTAATCAGAACACTCCTGGTCATTCGGATCTGGGAAGGTGAGGATCAGGGGATCATTTGCCAAATCACCACAAGACAGGTAATCAGCGTGTCATCACACTCCAGGTATCAGAGATGTGATCCCCCGCTGGATGGATGTGTATCCCTGATGCCTGGAGTGTGATCCCCCCGCTGGATGGATGTGTATCCCTGATGCCTGGAGTGTGATCCCCCCGCTGGATGGATGTGTATCCCTGATGCCTGGAGTGTGACCCCCCCACTGGATGGATGTGTATCCCTGATGCCTGGAGTGTGATCCCCCTGCTGGATGGATGAGCATCCCTGATACCTGGAGTGTGATCCCCCCTCTGGATGGATGAGCATCTCTGATGCCTGGAGTGTGATCCCCCCGCTGGATGGATGAGTATCCCTGATACCTGGAGTGTGATCCCCCCGCTGGATGGATGTGTATCCCTGATGCCTGGAGTGTGATCCCCCCGCTGGATGGATGTGTATCCTGATGCCTGGAGTGTGATCCCCCCGCTGGATGGATGTGTATCCCTGATGCCTGGAGTGTGATCCCCCCGCTGGATGGATGTGTATCCCTGATGCCTGGAGTGTGACCCCCCCGCTGGATGGATGAGTATCCCTGATGCCTGGAGTGTGACCCCCCCGCTGGATGGATGTGTATCCCTGATGCCTGGAGTGTGACCCCCCCGCTGGATGGATGTGTATCCCTGATGCCTGGAGTGTGATCCCCCTGCTGGATGGATGAGCATCCCTGATACCTGGAGTGTGATCCCCCCTCTGGATGGATGAGCATCTCTGATGCCTGGAGTGTGATCCCCCCGCTGGATGGATGTGTATCCCTGATGCCTGGAGTGTGATCTCCCGCTGGATGGATGAGCATCCCTGATGCCTGGAGTGTGATCCCCCCGCTGGATGGATGTGTATCCCTGATGCCTGGAGTGTGATCCCCCCGCTGGATGGATGAGCATCCCTGATGCCTGGAGTGTGATCCCCCCGCTGGATGGATGAGTATCTCTGATACCTGGAGTGTGATCCCCCGCTGGATGGATGAGTATCCCTGATACCTGGAGTGTGATCCCCCCGCTGGATGGATGAGCATCCCTGATACCTGGAGTGTGATCCCCCCGCTGGATGGATGAGCATCCCTGATACCTGGAGTGTGATCCCCCCGCTGGATGGATGAGTATCTCTGATACCTGGAGAGTGATCCCCCCGCTGGATGGATGAGTATCCCTGATACCTGGAAAGTGATGACACGCTGATTACCTGTCTTGCGGTGGTTTGCCAGATGATCCCCTGATTCTCACCTTCCCAGATCCGGATGACCAGGAGTGTTCTGATTACTCAAATGCAGATTATTCTGCGCTGTCTGGTTAGTGCAATATATACTCATTCATAATCACTGGAGTCACGGAATTCACCGGATGTTTCATTTTTGGACTTTTATTGATATTTGATTGTTTATTGGTGTTTTATTTTTATGTCACTTTTGCAATTTAAACGTCATTTCACTAGACGTTTTATACGCCTTCATATATCTGAGCGCTCCACAGCGCATACACGGGATTTACATGATAAGTTTTGCTCAGCATATTATATAGAATCCTAGCGCTGCATTTATTGTTTCGTTTTGTACAGAAGTTTCAGAGGTTGTACCTTTATGGCAGCTGCTCATAACTCTGACTACCTAGCGCTCGTATAACCTTTTATATTTATGGAGACATAATGTTTGTAAAAATCTTTGACTTCTGTCTTAATAAAATTATAGTTTTAAAGGAAATCTGAAAAAAAAATTGTAGGGTCACACTGCCAATAATTGTTAATGGCCGCCTCTGACTTCCAGGGTTCTTCTGAAGCACACATCCATATATCATTTTATTTTTCTTGTTTTTGGGGGGTTTTTTAACTTTGGGTTCGCAGACCACCTGTAGTTGACACAGGAAAAGCTGCCCTTTGGTTGCAGTACATCACCATATACTTGTGCGAAAAAATAGTGCGCACTAAAGCATCACATATTTATTCCCCATTGCCAAAGCTGGCATTGCATTTAGGCACCTTTATTTAAATACTGCCAGGCAGGCCTAAGTTCGGAGGCAGAGGTTCTGTACATGGCATGCAAACACAGACAGGGATGGCAATGTAACCTGGGCATTATTTTTGGAAAATAGGAAGTCTTCGTAGACTGTCTGTATCATCAGTGGGAAGGGCAGGCAGCACAAATAAAGAAGGAGAAGTCCTATGGCTGGGGGAAGGGCAGGCAGCAACAAATAAAGGAGAAGTCCTATGGCCAGCGGGAAGGGCAGGCAGCAACAAATAAAGAAGGAAAAGTCCTATGGCCGGGGGAAGGGCAGGCAGCAACAAATAAAGAAGGAGAAGGCCTATGGACAGGGGGAAGGGCAGGCAGCAACAAATAAAGGAGAAGTCCTATGGCCAGCGGGAAGGGCAGGCAGCAACAAATAAAGAAGGAAAAGTCCTATGGCCGGGGGAAGGGCAGGCAGCAACAAATAAAGAAGAAGAAGTCCTATGGCCAGGGGAAGGGCAGGCAGCAACAAATAAAGAAGGAGAAGTCCTATGGACAGGGGGAAGGGCAGGCAGCAACAAAAGAAGGAGAAGTCCTATCACCAGGGAGAAGGGCAGGCAACAACAAATAAAGAAGGAGAAGTCCTATGGCTGGGGGAAGGGCAGGCAGCAACAAAAGAAGGAGAAGTCCTATCACCAGGGAGAAGGGCAGGCAACAACAAATAAAGAAGAAGAAGTCCTATGGACAGGGGGAAGGGCAGGCAGCAACAAATAAGGAAGGAGAAGTCCTATGGACAGGGGGAAGGGCAGGCAGCAACAAATAAAGAAGGAGAAGTTCTATGGCCAGGGGGAAGGGCAGGCAGCAACAAATAAAGAAGGAGAAGTCCTATGGACAGGGGGAAGGGCAGGCAGCAACGAATAAAGAAGTAGAAGTCCGATGGACAGGGGGAAGGGCAGGCAGCAACAACTAAAGAAGGAGAAGTCCTATGGACAGGGGGGGAAGGGCAGGCAGCAACAAATAAAGAAGGAGAAGTCCTATGGACAGGGGGAAGGGCAGGCAGCAACGAATAAAGAAGTAGAAGTCCGATGGACAGGGGGAAGGGCAGGCAGCAACAAATAAAGAAGGAGAAGTCCTATGGCCAGGGGGAAGGACAGGCGGCAACAAATAAAGAAGTCCTATGGCCAGGGGGAAGGGCAGGCAGCAACAAATAAAGAAGGAGACATCCTATGGCCAGGGGGAAGGGCAGGCAGCAACAAATAAAGAAGGAGACATCCTATGGACAGGGGGAAGGGCAGGCAGCAACAAATAAAGAAGAAGTCCTATGGCCAGGGGGAAGGGCAGGCAGCAACAAATAAAGAAGTCCTATGGCCAGGGGGAAGGGCAGGCAGCAACAAATAAAGAAGGAGACATCCTATGGCCAGGGGGAAGGGCAGGCAGCAGCAAATAAAGAAGAAGTCCTATGGCCAGGGGGAAGGGCAGGCAGCAACAAATAAAGAAGGCAAAGTCCTATGGCCGGGGGAAGGGCAGGCAGCAGCAAATAAAGAAGAAGTCCTATGGCCAGGGGGAAGGGCAGGCAACAACAAATAAAGAAGTCCTATGGCCAGGGGGAAGGGCAGGCAACAACAAATAAAGAAGTCCTATGGACAGGGGGAAGGGCAGGCAGCAATAAATAAAGAAGAAGTCCTATGGCCAGGGGGAAGGGCAGGCAGCAACAAATAAAGAAGGAGAAGTCCTATGGACAGGGGAAGGGCAGGCAGCAACAAATAAAGAAGGAGAAGTCCTATGGCCAGGGGGAAGGGCAGGCAGCAACAAATAAAGAAGGAGAAGTCCGATGGACAGGGGGAAGGGCAGGCAGCAACAAATAAAGAAGGAGAAGTCCTATGGCAAGGGGGAAGGGCAGGCAGCAACAAATAAAGAAGTCCTATGGCCAGGGGGAAGGGCAGGCAGCAACAAATAAAGAAGAAGTTCTATGGCCGGGGGAAGGGCAGGCAGCAACAAATAAAGAAGTCCTATGGCCAGGGGGAAGGGCAGGCAGCAACAAATAAAGAAGGAGAAGTCCGATGGACAGGGGGAAGGGCAGGCAGCAACAAATAAAGAAGGAGAAGTCCGATGGACAGGGGGAAGGGCAGGCAGCAACAAATAAAGAAGGAGAAGTCCTATGGCAGAAGTCCTATGGCCAGGGGGAAGGGCAGGCAGCGACAAATAAAGAAGGAGAAGTCCTATGGACAGGGGGAAGGGCAGGCAGCAACAAATAAAGAAGAAGAAGTCCTATGGACAGGGGGAAGGGCAGGCAGCAACAAATAAAGAAGGAGAAGTCCTATGGACAGGGGGAAGGACAGGCGGCAACAAATAAAGAAGTCCTATGGACAGGGGGAAGGGCAGGCAGCAACAAATAAAGAAGGAGACATCCTATGGCCAGGGGGAAGGGCAGGCAGCAACAAATAAAGAAGGAGACATCCTATGGACAGGGGGAAGGGCAGGCAGCAACAAATAAAGAAGAAGTCCTATGGACAGGGGGAAGGGCAGGCAGCAACAAATAAAGAAGGAGACATCCTATGGCCAGGGGGAAGGGCAGGCAGCAACAAATAAAGAAGAAGTCCTATGGACAGGGGGAAGGGCAGGCAGCAACAAATAAAGAAGTCCTATGGCCAGGGGGAAGGGCAGGCAGCAACAAATAAAGAAGGAGACATCCTATGGCCAGGGGGAAGGGCAGGCAGCAACAAATAAAGAAGGAGACATCCTATGGACAGGGGGAAGGGCAGGCAGCAGCAAATAAAGAAGAAGTCCTATGGCCAGGGGGAAGGGCAGGCAGCAACAAATAAAGAAGGCGAAGTCCTATGGCCGGGGGAAGGGCAGGCAGCAGCAAATAAAGAAGAAGTCCTATGGCCAGGGGGAAGGGCAGGCAGCAACAAATAAAGAAGAAGTTCTTTGGCCAGGGGGAAGGGCAGGCAGCAACAAATAAAGAAGGAGAAGTCCTATGGCCGGGGGAAGGGCAGGCAGCAACAAATACAGAAGGAGAAGTCCTATGGCCGGGGGAAGGGCAGGCAGCAACAAATAAAGAAGGAGAAGTCCTATGGACAGGGGGAAGGGCAGGCAGCAACAAAAATAAAGTGTGGAATCCTAAGGTCATAGGCAACTCATTCTTCCTCAAATTTTCCTTCAGTGAGGAAATGACCAGAGGCAGTCCTAATTGTGCTGTCAGACTGGGGGCTGTCTGCTGTTTGCTGGTGGTGTACACGCTTTGTTTTACACATTTCTTATATATAAATGTATGGGTTGTTTTTAAATGTTTCTTTCCATGTATGTCCGTCCATGCCCTAGTCAAGCAGATATAGTCAGGGATGGTAATGCAAACTTGGCACCACATTGGGCAAGAAGGAAGTCCTGGGCCTCAACCTTACCTTGTCCCTATGCAAAGTCAGAAATGGTTCCTCGCAAAATAAGGCCACAAGTTCAGATGCTCACCTTCCAGATGTGAGGGCTACAAGGATTGCCACCTTGTAGGGAAGATGGAGACATAAAGAGAAAGATATAGAGATGTAGAGAGACATAGAGAAAAAGGTCTCTGATGGGTTGAAAAGGCCATTTCAGAAGCTTATTAAGAGAACCAGATTGGGTCTTAGTCAAGGAGTCTCTGAACAATCCCAACCACTTTCCCACTCGAAAATTTAATTTTTTAAACATTATTTACAAATTTATATTTTTTATTTTTACAGTTTGTAATTTTTTTTCTAGTTACATAGTTAGTCTGGCCGAAAAAAGACAAATGTCCATCCAGTTTAACCATCAACCATTAAAAAAAAAGTTATAATCCTACACAGTTGATCCAGAGGAAGGCAAAAAAAACCCAGCAAAGCACAATCCAATTTGGTCCTGCTGGGGAAAAAATTCCTTCCTGATCCCCCGAGAGGCAATCGGATATTCCCTGGATCAATAATCGGATATTCCCTGGATCACCTTTCCCTATAAATGTTCTATCCAGTTATATTCTGTGTATCCAAGAAAGAATCCAGGACTTTCCTACAGCAATCCACTGAGCTGGCCACAACCAACTCTGGAGGGAGTCTATTCCACATTCTCACAGCTCTCACTGTGAAGAAACCTTTGTGATGAGCTGAACACCCCAGACTCAGATTCAGCGGTAAGTTCATGAACTTAATAAAAGTTTGAATTCCGAATGTGAACCCCAATATTCCAATATATTAGAGATACTCACAGGAAATGAAGAGGACGCTGGTGAGGATGATCAAAGCAATGAAGGCCAATATTAGGAGGACCCCCAGGGCCAGTAGCACCCGGTGCTGTGTACTCCTGGCTGCTGGAATCGCTACAGACAGAGAAGATAATGAAAGAGCCTGCGTGTATCAGCCGGTAAATAATCCTCCAGAATTCTTATCTCACATAACGACATTTTATATTCATCCCGGATCATCTGTCCCCCCCCCCCCAGCATACAAATTCATTATGATAGGTTATTATTCTGAGTAAATATGACATCAGTTTGATATTCAGCTGAATTGTAGATCTTTCACTGTAACTGTATGAATGTATATCACAATATATCATATAATAATCTTCTACTAAAACCATTTATATCTTCTGTATATGTGAATGTATATAGTACAACAAGAAAGGAAGATTTTGAGTCATCCTGGGTTCTCACACAGGCAGGATGAAAGGCTCCGGGGTGTTTGCATCACATGGATGAAACTAGATTTTCAGTTTCCCCAGAGATTGGTAAAACCTAGTTTGGGTTCTGGATAGTGATGGCCTTGTTCAGTTCATGGATGAACATTCGAACCTACAGAAAGTTCAAACACAAACTTTGAACACAAACAATTTACTGAGCGGTATCTTCCTGCATCTGAGTATGTGGTGAGATCCCGATCAGTGACTACAATCCGACATCTGAGTATGCGGTGAGATCCCGCTCAGTGACTACAATCCGACATCTGAGTATGAGGTGAGATCCCACTCAGTGACTACAATCTGACATCTGAGTATGAGGTGAGATCCCGCTCAGTGACTACAATCCGACATCTGAGTATGAGGTGAGATCCCGCTCAGTGACTACAATCCGACATCTGAGTATGAGGTGAGATCCCGCTCAGTGACTACAATCCGACATCTGAGTATGAGGTGAGATCCCACTCAGTGACTACAATCCGACATCTGAGTATGAGGTGAGATCCCGCACAGTGACTACAATCCGACATCTGAGTATGAGGTGAGATCCCGCTCAGTGACTACAATCCGACATCTGAGTATGAGGTGAGATCCCGCTCAGTGACTACAATCCGACATCTGAGTATGCGGTGAGATCCCGCTCAGTGACTACAATCCGACATCTGTGTATGCGGTGAGATCCCGCTCAGTGACTACAATTCGACATCTGAGTATGAGGTGAGATCCCGATCAGTGACTACAATCCGACATCTGAGTATGAGGTGAGATCCCGCTCAGTGACTACAATCCCACATCTGAGTATGCGGTGAGATCCTGCTCAGTGACTACAATCCGACATCTGAGTATGAGGTGAGATCCCGCTCAGTGACTACAATCCGACATCTGAGTATGCGGTGAGATCCCGCTCAGTGACTACAATCCGGCATCTGAGTATGCGGTGAGATCCCGCTCAGTGACTACAATACGACATCTGAGTATACGGTGAGATCCCGCTCAGTGACTACAATCCGACATCTGAGTATGAGGTGAGATCCCGCTCAGTGACTACAATCCGACATCTGAGTATGAGGTGAGATCCCGCTCAGTGACTACAATCCGACATCTGAGTATGAGGTGAGATCCCGCTCAGTGACTACAATCCGACATCTGAGTATGCGGTGAGATCCCGCTCAGTGACTACAATACGATATCTGAGTATGCGGTGAGATCCCGCTCAGTGACTACAATCCGACATCTGAGTATGCGGTGAGATCCCGCTCAGTGACTACAATACGACATCTGAGTATACGGTGAGATCCCGCTCAGTGACTACAATCCGACATCTGAGTATGCGGTGAGATCCCGCTCAGTGACTACAATACGATATCTGAGTATGCGGTGAGATCCCGCTCAGTGACTACAATCCGACATCTGAGTATGAGGTGAGATCCCGCTCAGTGACTACAATCCGACATCTGAGTATGAGGTGAGATCCCAATCAGTGACTACAATCCGACATCTGAGTATGAGGTGAGATCCCGCTCAGTGACTACAATCCGACATCTGAGTATGCGGTGAGATCCCGCTCAGTGACTACAATCCGACATCTGAGTATGAGGTGAGATCCCGCTCAGTGACTACAATCCAACATCTGAGTATGAGGTGAGATCCCGCTCGGTGACTACAATCCGACATCTGAGTATGAGGCGAGATCCCGCTCGGTGACTACAATCCGACATCTGAGTATGAGGCGAGATCCCGCTCGGTGACTACAATCCGACATCTGAGTATGAGGCGAGATCCCGCTCGGTGACTACAATCTGACATCTGAGTATGAGGTGAGATCCCGCTCAGTGACTACAATCTGACATCTGAGTATGAGGTGAGATCCCGCTCAGTGACTACAATCCGACATCTGAGTATGCGGCGAGATCCCGCTCGGTGACTACAATCCGACATCTGAGTATGCGGCGAGATCCCGCTCGGTGACTACAATCTGACATCTGAGTATGCGGTGAGATCCCGCTCAGTGACTACAATCCGACATCTGAGTATGAGGTGAGATCCCGCTCAGTGACTACAATCCGACATCTGAGTATGAGGTGAGATCCCGCTCAGTGACTACAATCCGACATCTGAGTATGCGGTGAGATCCCGCTCAGTGACTACAATCCGACATCTGAGTATGAGGTGAGATCCCGCTCAGTGACTACAATCCGACATCTGAGTATGAGGTGAGATCCCGCTCAGTGACTACAATCCGACATCTGAGTATGCGGTGAGATCCCGATCAGTGACTACAATCCGACATCTGAGTATGAGGTGAGATCCCGCTCAGTGACTACAATCCGACATCTGAGTATGCGGTGAGATCCCGCTCAGTGACTACAATCCGACATCTGAGTATGAGGTGAGATCCCGCTCAGTGACTACAATCCAACATCTGAGTATGAGGTGAGATCCCGCTCGGTGACTACAATCCGACATCTGAGTATGCGGTGAGATCCCGCTCGGTGACTACATTCTGACATCTCAGTATGAGGTGAGATCCCGCTCAGTGACTACAATCCGACATCTGAGTATGCGGTGAGATCCCGCTCAGTGACTACAATCCGACATCTGAGTATAAGGTGAGATCCCGCTCGGTGACTACAATCCGACATCTGAGTATGAGGCGAGATCCCGCTCGGTGACTACAATCCGACATCTGAGTATGAGGCGAGATCCCGCTCGGTGACTACAATCTGACATCTGAGTATGAGGTGAGATCCCGCTCAGTGACTACAATCCGACATCTGAGTATGCGGCGAGATCCCGCTCGGTGACTACAATCCGACATCTGAGTATGCGGCGAGATCCCGCTCGGTGACTACAATCCGACATCTGAGTATGAGGTGAGATCCCGCTCAGTGACTACAATCCGACATCTGAGTATGCGGTGAGATCCCGCTCAGTGACTACAATACGACATCTGAGTATGCGGTGAGATCCCGCTCAGTGACTACAATCCGACATCTGAGTATGAGGTGAGATCCCGCTCAGTGACTACAATCCGACATCTGAGTATGCGGTGAGATCCCGCTCAGTGACTACAATCCGACATCTGAGTATGCGGTGCGATCCCGCTCAGTGACTACAATCCGACATCTGAGTATGAGGTGAGATCCCGCTCAGTGACTACAATCCGACATCTGAGTATGCGGTGAGATCCCGCTCAGTGACTACAATACGACATCTGAGTATGCGGTGAGATCCCGCTCAGTGACTACAATCCGACATCTGAGTATGAGGTGAGATCCCGATCAGTGACTACAATCCGACATCTGAGTATGAGGTGAGATCCCGCTCAGTGACTACAATCCGACATCTGAGTATGAGGTGAGATCCCGCTCAGTGACTACAATCCGACATCTGAGTATGAGGTGAGATCCCGCTCAGTGACTACAATCCGACATCTGAGTATGCGGTGAGATCCCGCTCAGTGACTACAATACGACATCTGAGTATGCGGTGAGATCCCGCTCAGTGACTACAATCCGACATCTGAGTATGAGGTGAGATCCCGATCAGTGACTACAATCCGACATCTGAGTATGAGGCGAGATCCCGCTCAGTGACTACAATCCGACATCTGAGTATGCGGTGAGATCCCGCTCAGTGACTACAATCCGACATCTGAGTATGAGGTGAGATCCCGCTCAGTGACTACAATCCGACTTCTGAGTATGCGGTGAGATCCCGCTCAGTGACTACAATCCGACATCTGAGTATGAGGTGAGATCCCGCTCAGTGACTACAATCCGACATCTGAGTATGTGGTGAGATCCCGCTCAGTGACTACAATCCGACATCTGAGTATGAGGTGAGATCCCGCTCGGTGACTGCAATCCGACATCTGAGTATGAGGTGAGATCCCGCTCAATGACTACAATCCGACATCTGAGTATGAGGTGAGATCCCGCTCAGTGACTACAATCCGACATCAGAGTATGAGGTGAGATCCCGCTCAGTGACTACAATCCGACATCTGAGTATGAGGGGAGATCCCGCTCAGTGACTACAATCCGACATCTGAGTATGCGGTGAGATCCCGCTCAGTGACTACAATCCGACATCTGAGTATGAGGTGAGATCCCGCTCAGTGACTACAATCCGACATCTGAGTATGCGGTGAGATCCCGATCAGTGACTACAATCCGACATCTGAGTATGCGGTGAGATCCCGCTCAGTGACTACAATCCGACATCTGAGTATGAGGTGAGATCCCGCTCAGTGACTACAATCCGACATCTGAGTATGAGGTGAGATCCCGCTCAGTGACTACAATCAGACATCTGAGTATGTGGTGAGATCCCGCTCAGTGACTACAATCCGACATCTGAGTATGAGGTGAGATCCCGCTCAGTGACTACAATCCGACATCTGAGTATGAGGTGAGATCCCGCTCAGTGACTACAATCCGACATCTGAGTATGAGGTGAGATCCCGCTCAGTGACTACAATCCGACATCTGAGTATGAGGTGAGATCCCGCTCAGTGACTACAATCCGACATCTGAGTATGCGGTGAGATCCCGCTCAGTGACTACAATCCGACATCTGAGTATGAGGTGAGATCCCGCTCAGTGACTACAATCCGACATCTGAGTATGCGGTGAGATCCCGCTCAGTGACTACAATCCGACATCTGAGTATGAGGTGAGATCCCGCTCAGTGACTACAATCCGACATCTGAGTATGAGGTGAGATCCCGCTCAGTGACTACAATCCGACATCTGAGTATGAGGTGAGATCCCGCTCAGTGACTACAATCCGACATCTGAGTATGCGGTGAGATCCCGCTCAGTGACTACAATCCGACATCTGAGTATGCGGTGAGATCCCGCTCAGTGACTACAATCCGACATCTGAGTATGAGGTGAGATCCCGCTCGGTGACTACAATCCGACATCTGAGTATGAGGTGAGATCCCGCTCGGTGACTACAATCCGACATCTGAGTATGCGGTGAGATCCCGCTCAGTGACTACAATCCGACATCTGAGTATGAGGCGAGATCCCGCTCAGTGACTACAATCCGACATCTGAGTATGCGGTGAGATCCCGCTCAGTGACTACAATCCGACATCTGAGTATGAGGTGAGATCCCGCTCAGTGACTACAATCCGACTTCTGAGTATGCGGTGAGATCCCGCTCAGTGACTACAATCCGACATCTGAGTATGAGGTGAGATCCCGCTCAGTGACTACAATCCGACATCTGAGTATGCGGTGAGATCCCGCTCAGTGACTACAATCCGACATCTGAGTATGAGGTGAGATCCCGCTCGGTGACTACAATCCGACATCTGAGTATGAGGTGAGATCCCGCTCGGTGACTACAATCCGACATCTGAGTATGCGGTGAGATCCCGCTCAGTGACTACAATCCGACATCTGAGTATGAGGCGAGATCCCGCTCAGTGACTACAATCCGACATCTGAGTATGCGGTGAGATCCCGCTCAGTGACTACAATCCGACATCTGAGTATGAGGTGAGATCCCGCTCAGTGACTACAATCCGACTTCTGAGTATGCGGTGAGATCCCGCTCAGTGACTACAATCCGACATCTGAGTATGAGGTGAGATCCCGCTCAGTGACTACAATCCGACATCTGAGTATGTGGTGAGATCCCGCTCAGTGACTACAATCCGACATCTGAGTATGAGGTGAGATCCCGCTCGGTGACTGCAATCCGACATCTGAGTATGAGGTGAGATCCCGCTCAGTGACTACAATCCGACATCTGAGTATGAGGTGAGATCCCGCTCAGTGACTACAATCCGACATCTGAGTATGAGGTGAGATCCCGCTCAGTGACTACAATCCGACATCTGAGTATGAGGGGAGATCCTGCTCAGTGACTACAATCCGACATCTGAGTATGCGGTGAGATCCCGCTCAGTGACTACAATCCGACATCTGAGTATGAGGTGAGATCCCGCTCAGTGACTACAATCCGACATCTGAGTATGCGGTGAGATCCCGATCAGTGACTACAATCCGACATCTGAGTATGCGGTGAGATCCCGCTCAGTGACTACAATCCGACATCTGAGTATGAAGTGAGATCCCGCTCAGTGACTACAATCCGACATCTGAGTATGAGGTGAGATCCCGCTCAGTGACTACAATCCGACATCTGAGTATGAGGTGAGATCCCGCTCAGTGACTACAATCAGACATCTGAGTATGCGGTGAGATCCCGCTCGGTGACTACAATCCGACATCTGAGTATGCGGTGAGATCCCGCTCGGTGACTACAATCCGACATCTGAGTATGAGGTGAGATCCCGCTCAGTGACTACAATCCGACATCTGAGTATGAGGTGAGATCCCGCTCAGTGACTACAATCCGACATCTGAGTATGAAGTGAGATCCCGCTCAGTGACTACAATCAGACATCTGAGTATGTGGTGAGATCCCGCTCGGTGACTACAATCCGACATCTGAGTATGAGGTGAGATCCCGCTCAGTGACTACAATCCGACATCTGAGTATGAAGTGAGATCCCGCTCAGTGACTACAATCAGACATCTGAGTATGTGGTGAGATCCCGCTCAGTGACTACAATCCGACATCTGAGTATGCGGTGAGATCCCGCTCAGTGACTACAATCCGACATCTGAGTATGCGGTGAGATCCCGATCAGTGACTACAATCCGACATCTGAGTATGAAGTGAGATCCCGCTCAGTGACTACAATCCGACATCTGAGTATGTGGTGATTTCCCGCTCAGTGACTACAATCCTGCATCTGAGTATGCGGTGAGATCCCGCTCAGTGACTACAACCCGACATCTGAGTATGAGGTGAGATCCCGCTCAGTGACTACAATCCGACATCTGAGTATGTGGTGATTTCCCGCTCAGTGACTACAATCCTGCATCTGAGTATGCGGTGAGATCCCGCTCAGTGACTACAACCCGACATCTGAGTATGAAGTGAGATCCCGCTCAGTGACTACAATCCGACATCTGAGTATGTGGTGATTTCCCGCTCGGTGACTACAATCTGACATCTGAGTATGAGGTGAGATCCCGCTCAGTGACTACAATCCGACATCTGAGTATGAAGTGAGATCCCGCTCGGTGACTACAATCCGGCATGAGTTCTATGATGAAGTCACACGGTATTTTAGTAGTGAGACATTCATTCATGTCTCAGGTGTCAGTGGGGTTCCCCGCCAACAGCCGAATGTCAAAAGAATTGTTGGAATTACCCGACAATTACAATTTTTTTTTAAACGATGTGGGGTCCGTTCTCCCATCCATACCAAGCCCTTTGGGTCTGATATGGTTTTGGGAGGAACCCCCATGCCAAAATTAAAAAAAATGGTGGGCAGGTCCCCCCAAAATCCATACCACACCCTTATCTGAGCATGCAGCCTGGCAGGTCAGGAAAAGGGGACGAGCAACTGCCCCCCCCCCCCTCTTGAACCATACCGGGCCACATACCCTCAACATGGGGGGTGCTTTGGGGCGGGGGAGCTCCTCCCCAAAGCACCTTGTTCCCATGTTGATGGGGACAAGGGCCTCTTCCCCACATCCCTGGGCTATGGTTGTGGGGGTCAATGAGCAGGGGTCTTATCGGATTCTGGAAGCCACCTTTCATAAGGGGGCCCCCAGATCTCCCCCCCCCCCCCTCCCCGTGTGAATGAGTATGTTGTACATGGTACCGCTACCCATTCACAAAAAAAAAAAGTGTAGTGTAAAAAAGACAGGAGACAGTCTGTGACAAGTCCTTTATTATAAATAAAATAAAAATAAAAAAATGTCCCCTGAAGTGGATCCAGTGTTAATCATGATGCCCGCCACCACCTGAAAAAAGAAAAAAAACCGCTCCGCTCTCTACGCTGGCTCCCGCCGTCTGACAGCTGCGCTGACAGTTCTGACAGTTCTTGAATACTGTGATGATGTCACCAGGGGTGGGGTCACCTGTGGTCAAGTGCATTGCTTTGACCAATCACAATACACTGTCACAGCATATTGCATTGTGGGGTGCGGTGGGCGAACAGCCTGCTGAACGACCTTAGCGTTTGTGTGTTCGCTGAACACAGGAACAGTTGATGTTCGAGCCGAATTTATGTTCAACTTGAACATGAAGCCCAACCCTAGTCCTCAGCTGTCTATAATGGATGAAGAGGATACCCCTCAATATAATAACTTACCTTTAGATGTTTCTGTATTCTTCATTCTTTGTATTTTGAGACCACTGATATTGGCATATGTATTGTCCTCACAACATTGCCCTGAAGAGGAACATAGACCTTCATAAAAATATTGTAGATTCCAGGGAGGATATTTCGGTAATACAATTCAGATATAATGGAGCTCTGTGAGAGCAAATGATACCTGTGCTTTCTGAAATATGACACTATTGACATATTTTGTGACAAGTCAGGAGTTTATTCATGGAGAGGTACTGACAGGTCCACCTTCTGATTTCACCAATAATACAGACCATGATATGTGGACTTATATAGTGATATATACTGTAATTAAGCTTGTAACAGTTATTATTAGACTTTAGATTTATTATTGTGGTCATGACTTGGGACTCGGCTCCTACTGGGGTCAGAGTGGCTGATCAGGACTGGTGGATGGGGCAGAGCAGATGGTGGTGAAAGCCACAAACTTGACACAGAATGCTGGTTGTGCCTGCTGGCTTTGAACAGTGAGAGCCATGAAAGAACCAAGGCACAGAGCCTTCACTTAAAGGTGGAGTTATTATGCTGCAGGGAATACCCAGGTTGTGGCCCTCTGACTTACCTGAGCAGGCCACAGATGTGCTGGTGATGTTCCCTTGCAGTGCTGGAGTGCAGGTCTCACAAGGTAGCGAGTAACACAAGAGGCAATAGCAAGGATGTATGGAAATACCAAGAAATACAGACGGGATGAGAAGGAAAAGAGATAGTAATTAAGAGACTGAAGTGCAAAGGAAGACATGGAGGTGAAGACCTAGATGCAGGCAGAAGTACATAGACTGACAGGAGAAGCATACAGATGGTGGAAAACTGGGATCACACAAGTGGAAGCAGGCAGGGATATATTGGGAACACAAGGCTGGATGGAGGATGGGACACACGGGGAACAGAAGATTGGAAGAAGGCTGGGAACACAAGGCTGGAAGAAGGCTGGGACAAACTGGGAACACAAGGCTGGAAGAAGGCTGGGGCACACTGGGAACACAAGGCTGGAAGAAGGCTGGGACACACTGGGAACACAAGGCTGGAAGAAGGCTGGGACACACTGGGAACACAAGGCTGAAAGCAGGCAGAGACACACCAGGAACACAAGGCTGGAAGAAGGCTGGGACACACGGGGAACAGAAGATTGGAAGAAGGCTGGGAACACAAGGCTGGAAGAAGGCTGGGACACACTGGGAACACAAGGCTGGAAGCAGGCTGGGACACACTGGGAACACAAGGCTGGAAGAAGGCTGGGACACACTGGCAACACAAGGCTGGAAGAAGGCTGGGACACACTGGGAACACAAGGCCGGAAGCAGGCTGGGACACAATGGGAACACAAGGCCGGAAGCAGGCTGGGACACACTGGGAACACAAGGCCGGAAGCAGGCTGGGACACACTGGGAACACAAGCCTGGAAGCAGACTGGGCATACTGGGAACACAAGGCTGGAAGCAGGCTGGGACACACTGGGAACACAAGGCTGGAAGAAGGCTGGGACACACTGGGAACACAAGGCCGGAAGCAGGCTGGGACACAATGGGAACACAAGGCCGGAAGCAGGCTGGGACACACTGGGAACACAAGGCCGGAAGCAGGCTGGGACACACTGGGAACACAAGCCTGGAAGCAGACTGGGCATACTGGGAACACAAGGCTGGAAGCAGGCTGGGACACACTGGGAACACAAGGCTGGAAGCAGGCTGGGAAACACTGGGAACACAAGGCTGGAAGAAGGCTGGGACACACTGGGAACACAAGGCTGGAAGCGGGCTGGGGCACACTGGGAACACAAGGCTGGAAGAGGGCTGGGGCACACTGGGAACACAAGGCTGGAAGAGGGCTGGGGCACACTGGGAATACAAGGCTGGAAGCAGGTTGGGACACACTGGGAACACAAGGCTGGAAGCAGGTTGGGACACACAGGGAACACAAGGCTGGAAGCAGGCCGGGACACACTGGGAACACAAGACTGGAAGCAGGCTGAGACACACTGGGAACACAAGCCTGGAAGCAGGCTGGAACACACTGGGAACACAAGCCTGGAAGCAGACTGGGACACACTGGGAACACAAGGCCGGAAGCAGGCTGGGACACACTGGGAACACAAGGCCGGAAGCAGGCTGGGACACACTGGGAACAAAAGGCCGGAAGCAGGCTGGGACACACTGGGAACACAAGCCTGGAAGCAGACTGGGCATACTTGGAACACAAGGCTGGAAGCAGGCTGGGACACACTGGGAACACAAGGCTGGAAGCAGGCTGGGAAACACTGGGAACACAAGGCTGGAAGAAGGCTGGGATACACTGGGAACACAAGGCTGGAAGAAGGCTGGGATACACTGGGAACACAAGGTTGGTAGAAGGCTGGAATACACTGGTAACACAAGGTTGGACGAAGGCTGGGGCACACAGGGAAGACAAGACTGGAAGCAGGCTGGAAGACACTGAGAACACAAGCATTAAAGCAGGCTATGACACACTGGGAACACAAGGCTGGAAGCAGGTTGGGACACACTGGGAACACAAGGCTGGAAGCAGGCTGGGACACACTGGGAACCCAAGGCTTGAGGCAGGCTGGGACACTCTGGGAACACAAGGCTGGAGGCAGGCTGGGACACACTGGGAACACAAGGCTGGGACACACTGGGAACACAAGGCTGGAAGCAGGCCGGGACACACTAGGAACACAAGGCTGAAAGCAGGCCGGGACACACTGGGAACACAAGGCTAGAAGCAGGCTGGGACACACTAGGAACACAAGGCTGAAAGCAGGCTGATCACATTGGGGACACAAAGCCGGAAGCAGGCTGGGACATACTGAGAACATGAGGCTGGAGCAGGGTGGGATACTAACTAGAAAGCACTGGGGGTAACTGGAGGCAAAGAAAAGCACTAAAAAAGAACACTTGGGGTTCAGTAGCTTGAATGTGGACACACTGCTTAAACATTATATAACCCTTGCACTAGCCCTTTAACACTGCACCCCTCTGTGACTGGCTAAAAGCCAGTGGCATAACCATTGGGGCTGGAGCATAGAACAGGTGAGTGTGACAATTGCACTCTCTCTAACTTCAGGTCCCCAGATCACCCAGCTGAGGCCCACATGGCAGCAGGTGCCAGATAAAGCAGCCAGCATCTGGCCTGGCTTGGTGCAATCTATTCCCGGGAAAGACACTGAACCCATGTGCTCCCAGAACATAAATATCACTCCCAGTATGCAGTAGGGTCACCCTCCCCTGCAAATGGCTATGGCTGTGTCAATATTCATGCTGTTCATTTGCCTAGTCCTTACCCATGTTCTGAAAGGCTCTCATAGCTTCCTGAAGGCAGGTAGAACTCAGACAAACTCAAACAACACCAGACCATCATGAGCAGACTTACCAGTCTCTCTGTTAAGTGGAGAAAGACAACTATGCCTATCCTAACTATACAAATCCTAGTTCCTAACTAGGAGGATGCTATACATAGATCACATCCCCTCATATCCAGACATACAGGGGACTTCTCAGGATGGATGATGTCTATGTGGCTAATAGGCCACTTCATCAGTTTATCAGTGGTTCCTATTTGCTGGGCAATCACTGGTGTGGAACTGAGTTCACAGTGATCAATTGCCCAGCATCTAGGAACCACTGAACTACTGTGTAACACCAATATATTGGGCAGTCACTGGTGTGGATCTTTATTAACAGAGGACCATGCCATTGATTGCCCAGAAACTAGGAAAGAATGAATTGTGTAACACTGATAAATTACGCACGTACTAGGCTAGGTCTCTGCTCACACAGATCCATACTAGTGATTGTCTAGCAACTAGGAACCACTGAACCTCCTTAACACTGATAAACTGGGCAATCACTGGCATGGATCTCTGTAAACGCAGATCCACGGCAACTGGGAACCACCGAACATCTGTGTAACCCAGATAAACTGAGCAATCACTGGCATGGATCTGGGCGAACACTGATCTGCCATACTGCCATACGCAAGCCAAAGTCCTTGGAGTCATTCTGGACTCTAACCTCTCCTTCCAACCTCATGTCAAATCACTTACAAACACATGCAGGCTCCACCTCCACAACATCGCCAAAATATGCACCTTCCTTACCCCAGACACCACTAAACTACTCGTACACTCCCTGATTATCTCACGCCTGGACTACTGCAACTCCCTCCTCACCGGCCTACCCCAGTGCAGGCTCTCCCCGCTTCAGACCATCCTGAACTCAGCGGCTAGACTCATCCACCTCACCAAGCGCTCCACCTCTGCCACCCCCCTGCCTATCCCTCCACTGGCTCCCTATCGCCCAACGCATCAAATTCAAACTACTCACTCTGACCTACAAAGCCATTCACAACACTGTCCCTGACTACCTCACCAACCTGATTCCCAGGTACCACCCTACCCGTACCCTTCGCTCTTCACAGGACCTCCATCTATCTTGCTCCCTGGTCTCCTCCTCACACGCACATCTGCAAGACTTCTCCAGGTCCTCCCCCATCCTCTGGAACTCACTACCCCAATCCATCAGACTGTCACCTTCCCTCCTCACCTTCAGGCACTCCCTGAAAACCCACCTCTTCAGGGAAGCCTACCCCACCCTCACCTAACTGCTGCTCTCCTTCATTCCTCCTACCACTCCATCCCCCCACAGCCACTTCCTCCTGTACCACTACCCCCTCCCTCCTAGATTGTAAGCTCGAAAGAGTAGGGCCCTCTTACCCCTCGTGTGCTGTTTGTAGTTGCTGTAATGTTTCATGTTCTGTCCCCCCCTCTATTGTACAGCGCTGAGCAAACCCTTTGGCGCTATATAAACTCGATGTAATGTAATGTAATACTTATTGCCCAGCAACTAGGAACCACTGAACATCTCTTAAACACTGATAAACTGGGAAAACACTTGAGTGCATCTGTGTTCATAAAGATCCACGCAAGCGATTACCCAGAAACTAGGAACCACTGATCTTCTGTGTAACACTGATAAACTTGGCAATCATTGATGATGATCTGTGTGAACAAAGGTCCATGCCACTGATTGCCCAGCAACTAGGAAACACTGAACACCTGGTTAACACCCATAAACTGTTAAAGTGGCATATCAGCCACAAAAGGCATTTTTTTGGTGTAATAAATACATTTATGATCACTACCCAAGCTACAATGTCTCAGAACCTTCTAAGACCAAATCAGAAACCTTGAATGCCTCTGCCACACAAGATTTTGATATTAATTTTTTATCTTCTACTGATAGGTTCTCCAAACATCCTGATGTCCCTTATGAGGATCCAAGATTGGGTTCCCAAGATATTGAGAGTGACCTCCCAAATCCTGCTGGAGTCAGACGATTTCACCACAAGCATACCCAGAAGGTTGTGTTAACCAATGCCTTTGTTAATTCTCAACTTCACCAAACTTAAGTTACATTTTTTTTACCACCCCCACTTCCTTTATTTTTGGTAGATACTTTGGAGTTTCCTTTCTTTCCTCTCAACTTTGAGATGCCTTTTTAAAGCAGCAAAGTTCCCTGCATCAGTTTGTCCCAGTGTAACTTTAAAATGGACTCTCTAGAAAGCCTAGGTGATGATCATTTCTGAAAGTGGCCAACTGCATCAAGGTGGTCCCTCTCTTTCAAACTGTGACAAAATGATCAAAGTGATCCCTCTCTGGCCAACTGCATAAAAGTGATCCCTCTCTGACCAACTGCATAAAAGTGATCCCTCTCTGGCTAACTGCATCAAAGTGATCCCTCTCTGGCCAATTATGTCAAAGTGATCTCTCTCTGGCTAACTGCATCAACGTGATCCATCTCTGGCCAATTATGTCAAAGTGATCCCTCTCTGGTCAACTGCATCAAAGTGATCCCTCTCTGGTCAACTGCATCAAAGTGATCCCTCTCTGGCTAACTGCATCAAATTGATCCCTCTGGCTAACTGGGTTAAAGTGATCTCTCTTTGGCCAACTGCATGAAAGTGATCCCTCTCTGGCTAACTGCATCAAAGCGATCCCTCTCTGGCTAACTGTATCAATGTGATCCATCTCTGGCCAATTATGTCAAAGTGATCCCTCTCTGGCCAACTGCATCAAAGTGATCCCTCTCTGGCTAACTGCATCAATGTGATCCCTATCCGGCTAACTGCATCAAATTGATCCCTCTGGCTAACTGGGTTAAAGTGATCCCTCTCTGGCCAACTGCTTAAAAGTCACCCCTCATTGGTCAACTGCATCAAAGTGATCCATCTCTGGCCAATTATGTCTAAGTGATCCCTCTCTGGCCAACTACCTCAAAGTGGCCCCTGCAGCCATGTGTCTCCTGGACAAGGAGCCTCCTGTCCCACAGGTGGAGCCACAAACTACAGATAGGCCCTTGATTATAACAGGTGTGTACACCTGTACATTTACCTTGATGGTCTATGGTAAGAACTGGACATGGGGATAGAGGCTTCATCCCATCCAAAGCTCTTTGAAGCCTCTAGACTCTGGACCCTGATCTGAGCATTACAAAACCCAGAGAAAACCAAAAGCTTAGTTTTATCCCCTCTGAATTGAATCTCTGAAGCCCCTCACTCTGAATTTTTGAGAATCCAGAGTTTTCGTTGATCCTCCTAATACAGTGGCAAGGCCTTGTACTGTCTGTATCACGCTACAGGACAAGACTACAGAACACCCCCCTATTTATCTTCATAACTCAGAGGTGTTCTGTAGACGTAATAGATATATAGCACAGACAGAAAGAAGAAGATAGTAGATATCAGCTGACAAGATTAAACAGATATCACAAAACACCTTCAATAGTGCCCCAAAGGGTGCAAATAAGAGGCGCTCATTGATTACATACCCTTTAATATTATTTTGTCAGGATTCCCGCCTCCCTCAATATTCATCAATTATCTACGACCTACCTGGCTCCATCTCCAGAATTTCAGCTCCCTTCATGGCACGCTGCGGATAAGCACGATTCTACGTGTTGTGTGATCTGCGTCCTCAGTATCTGTTGCTGTTATCTTTAGAATCTTCTTAGAAGAAGGTGTCACCCCCCTTACTGCCCTTCAGTTTTAGGAACTTAAAATGTCACAATAAAGAGGAAGTGTACGGAGTTCTGTAATATTTTATATTTTATCCATGCAGACTAAGGTGTGCCTGCTATTGAACAGGATATTTAATCTAATCAGGTTCTGGACTCTGACTGATACTGATGGGCCGAACACCCCTCTGTTTGGTTCGCGGTCGAACATTCAAATCTACAAAATGTGTGACTGCGAACTTTGAACAGGAACGATTTACTGAGCGGTATCTTCCTGCGTCTGAGTATGTGGTGCGATCCCGCACAGCTACTAAAATACAGCATGAGTTCTATGATGAAGTCACGCGGTATTTTAGTAGTGACACATTTATTCATGTCTCAGCTGTCAGCGAGGTTCCCCTCTGACAGCTGAATGGAAAAGGAATTGTCTGCATTGCCCGACAATCAAAAAATGTTTAAAAAACAACGTCCCCCCTCCCATTCATACCAAGCTCTTCGGGGCTGGTATAGATTTTGAGCCAAAATGGCATGGGGGTCCAGACCCTTATCCAAGCATGCAGCCCAGAAGATCAGGATAGGGAGGGGGGATTAGTGAACACCCCCCCCTCCTGAACCATATCAGGCAACATGCCCTCAACATGGTAGGTGCTTTGGGGCAGGGGGCTCCCCCCCTAAGCACCATGTCCCCATGTTGATGGGGACAAGGGCCTCTTCTCCACAAGCCTGTGCTGTGGTTCTGAGGGTCTGCGGGTGGGTGGGCTAATCGGAATCTGGAAGCCCCCTTTAGCAAGGGGGCACCCAGATCCTGCTACCCCATGTGAATGAGTATGCGGTACCGCTACCCATTCACAAAGATAAAAAAGACAGGAGACAGTCTTTGACAAGTCCTTTATTAAAAGTAAAAAAAAGTCCCCCGAAGTATATCCAACGTCGATCACGATGCCCACCGCTGCTACCCGGAAAAAGGGAAAAAAACCTGCTCCACTTGCGATGCTGGCTCCCGCCGCCTGACAGCAGTGCCCCGATGACAGTTCTTAAATACTGTCATGATGCCACAAGGAGGCGGGGTCCATCCCGCCCCCTTGTGACGTCATTTTGTGCTGTGATTGGCAAAAGCATTGCACCTGACCTGTGGTCAGGTGATACCCATACAGCCAACTCTGATAACCGGGGTGCCATCATATGAATAATTGCCATCAAGTTGATGAAGACTCTTGTTGACCACATGGATGGCATTCTACAGAATGATATGCCTTGGATTTTACGTCTTTGCAATAGAATGCTCATTCTTTCATCTTATCATCATAATTTTTTTTTCCCTTCAACCATAATTGTTTTTCCTATTGTATTGATTCTACTCATACTATGTCTAAAATAAGACGGCTTCAGCCTGGTCATCTTTGCTTCTAGTGAAATGTTGGGTTTGAGTTTCTGAAGGATCCAGTGGTTGGTTTTCTTGCTGTCCACGGTGTCTTTCCACAACAATGTTAATAGACGACAATATTTTTTTCTGATGTGTTTTGTCAAGCTTTCAAATCCATAGAGAGTAATAGAACATACCAAAGCCTGGGCAGTTTTGATTATCATATTTAGGGACCCTTTGAAGAGCTTTTCTAAATCTTTGATTTTCCCGCTGCCAATCTGAGTTCTATTTTTTGACTGTTGGACTATTTGTTATTAATAATTGATCCAAGGAGGGGGAAGCTGTTTATAATCCCCTAAGTATGTAATCGTAAGTCTTTACCATTGACTTCGAAGTTAGCTGTCTGCAAACCTGAAAATCTACCAAGACATGGCCGTCCACCTAGACTGATAGGCTGGGCGAGGGGAGCATTCACCAGAGAAACCAAGAGGTCCATGGTAAGTCTGGAGGACCTTCAGAGATCCACAGCTCAGGTGGGAAAATCTGTCCACAGGACAACTATTAGTCGTGCATTCCACAAATTCTGGCCTTTATGGAAGAGTGACAAGAAGAAAGCCATTGTTGGAGGAAAACCATAAGAAGTCCCATTTGCAGTTTGTGAGAAGCCATGTGGGGGACACAGAAAACGTGGAAGAAGGGGCTCTGGTCAGAGGAGACCAAAATTTAACTTTTTGGCCTAAAAGCGAAACCTTTGAAGGTCTTTTCTAGGTCTTTCATCTTTGCTTTTCCCACAGACAAACCGAGTCATGTGTTTTTTGACTTTTGGATCCATTGTGATTAATAATCGATCCAAGGAGGCAGAAGCTGAATATTAAGTTTTTACCATTGACCTCAAAGCTATTTCCTTTCTGTCTTTCCTGTCATTATAGCTAAGGATGGGCAAACTAGGCAAAGCTTTGCAGGTGGAGTGGTGACTTCAGGAAAAAAATCAGCTAAGCCCCACATTGCTCAGAACCTCATTGAAGTTTATGGGAGACTATTTTTTTCCAGCCTTTTTTCAAGGCCAGATTGCAAGCTAAACAATTCATGGGGAGCTGAGTAATGCCATAGGGGACATATAGAGATACAACATTTTTTTTCTAAATATCATGCAGCTGGGAGAGGGTCTTTTGAGTATTGTACTGGCCTGACATTTGGGGGGATTTGTACTGTCCTGACATTTGAGGGGTATTTGTACTGTCCTGACATTTGGGGGGGGGGGGGATTTGTACTGTCCTGGCATTTGGGGGGATTTATACTGTCCTGACAGTTGGGGGGTATTTGTACTGTCCTGACATTTGGGGGGGGGGGGGATTTGTACTGTCCTGACATTTGGGGGGGGATTTGTACTGTCCTGACATTTGGGGGGATTTGTACCATCCTGACATTTGGGGGGATTTGTACTGTCCTGACATTTGGGGGGGATTTGTACTGTCCTGACATTTGGGGGGGGGGGATTTGTACTGTCCTGGCATTTGGGGGGATTTATACTGTCCTGACAGTTGGGTGGTATTTGTACTGTCCTGACAGTGGGGGGGATTTGTACTGTCCTGACATTTGGGGGGGATTTGTACTGTCCTGACATTTGGGGGGGGATTTGTACTGTCCTGGCATTTGGGGGGATTTATACTGTCCTGACAGTTGGGTGGTATTTGTACTGTCCTGACAGTTGGGGGGGATTGGGGGGGATTTGTACTGTCCTGACAGTTGGGTGGTATTTGTACTGTCCTGATAGTTGGGGGGTATTTGTGCTTTCCTGACATTTTAGGGCCTCAGAAATTAGATCGGCCATCAGTACATCAGGATTCTCAGATACGGTGCCTTGAAAAAGTATTCATACTCCTTGGAATTTTCCCCATGTTGTCATGTTACAACCAAAGACTTGAATGTATTTTATTGGGATTGGATGTGATAGACCAATACAAATAATTGTGGCACATAATTGTGAAGTGGAAGGAAAATGAGAAATGGTTTTCAACATTTTAACAAATAAAAATGTGATCGGCGTGGCAGCATTTGTATTCAGCCCCCTTTACTCTGACACCCCTAACTAAAATCTAGTGGAACCAATTGCCTTCAGAAGTCACCTCATTAGTAAATAGAGTCCCCCCGTGTGTCATGTAATCTCAGTATAACTCCAGCTGTTCTGTGAAGCCCTCAGAGGTTTGTTAGAGAACATTAGTGAACAAACAGCATCATGAAGGCCGAGGAACACACCAGACAGGTCAGGGATAAAGGTGTGGAGAAATTCAAAGCAGGGTTAGATTCTAAAAAAAACATTCCAAGCTTTGAACATCTCATGGAGCACTGTTCAATCCATCATCCGAAAATGGAAAGTATGGCACAACTGCCAATCTACCAAGACATTGCCATCCACCTAAACTGACAGGTCGGCCGAGGAGGGCTTTACTCAAAGAAGCAGCCAAGAGGCCAATGGGAACTCTGGAGGAGCTTCAGAGATCCACATCTCAGGTGGGAGAATCTGTCCACAGGACAACTATTAGTCGTCACTCCACAAATCTGACCTTCACGGAAGAGTGGCAAGAAGAAAGCCATTGTTGAATGAAAGCCATAAGAAGTCCCGTTTGCAGTTTGTGAGAAGCCATGTGGGGGACACAGCAAACATGTGGAAGAAGGGGCTCTGGTCAGATGAGACCAAAATGTAACTTTTTGGCCTAAAAGCGAAACGTTATGTGTGCCGGAAAACTAACACTGCACATCACTCTGAACACACTATCCCCACTGTGAAACATGGTGGTGACAGCATCATGTGGTGGGGATGCTACTCTTCAGCAGGGACAGGAAAGCTGGTCATAATTGATGGGAAGATGGATGGAGCCAAATACAGGGCAATCTTAGAAGAAAACCTGTTAGAGTCTGCAGAAGACTTGAGACCGGGGCGGAGGTTCCCCTTCCAGCAACAACGACCCGAAACATCCAGCCAGAGATACAATAGAATGGTTCTGATCAAAGCATCTTCATGTGTTAGAATGGCCCAGTCACAGTCCAGACCCAAATCCAATGGAGAATCTGTGGCCAGACCTGAAAATTGCTGTTCCCAGACGCCCTCCATCCAATCTGACAGAGCTTGAGGGATTCTGCAAAGAAGAACGGGCAGAAATGTTCCTCTCTAGATGTGCAAAGAGACATCCCCAAAAAGACTTGCAGCTGGAATGGCAGCCAAAGGGGGTCCTACAAAGTACTGACTCCGGGGGGCTGAATACAAATGCTGCCACACTTTTCACAGATTTATTGGTCACAAATGTTGGAAACCATTTCTCATTTTCCTTCCACTTCACAATTATGTGCCACTTTGTGTCAGTCCATCACATCCAATCCCAATAAATACATTGTAACATGACAACATGGGGGGGGGGGGGGATACATTGTAACATGACATCATGGGGGGGGATACATTGTAACATGAAAACATGGGGGACATTTCAGGGGGAGGGGGAATACATTGTAACATGACAACATGGGGGACATATCAGAGGGGAGGGGGATACATTGTAACATGACAACATGGGGGACATTTCAGGGGGAGGGGGATACATTGTAACATGACAACATGGGGAACATTTCAGGGGGGTTGGAATACATTGTAACATGACAATATGGGAGACATTTCAGGGGGAGGGGGGATACATTGTAACATGACAACATGGGGGACATTTCGGGGGGGGGATACATTGTAACATGACAACATGGGGGACATTTCTAGGGTTTCGGAAGACTTTTTCAAAGCTCTGTATATCCCTTGGATTGTGGACTTTATATGTTTCCTACATACTAAGTAAAATACATAGATTTGGGTTCTTTTTTTACCAAAGGAATGGAGCAGAATACATTTTGGACAAAATTAATGAAAAAGATTATTTTTTTTTGCAAAATTTTATACCACAAACTAAGAAAAACATGTTATTTTTCACAATGTTCTGTCTTTCTTTCATTTATATAATAATGGTAGACAAATACCACCAAAACATGCCCTATTTGTGTGAAAACATGATATACGTTTAATTTGGGTACAGCGTTGCATGACCGATAAATTGCCTGTTAAAGTAGGCATAAAATGGGCTGGTCATGAAGGGGGAACAACCTTCTGGAGGTCACGTGGTTAGATATTGCCCACACCCGTGAAATAGTGAGACGGAAATGGTGGATCTATGTAGGCCGGAGCACGCTACTTCTCTACTCCAGGCGGAGTTCTTCAGTGGCACTGTAGCTGAACATGGTTCCTCTATGGTTTCCTGGGTCACTGGGGAAGTGATCCAATTGGATGCTGCCACCCCATGTGACTCTGGCAGTCACATGGGGTTAGGCAGAGCCTATTTTGGGCCCTGGCTCCAAGGCTTGGTGTGCATTTTGCGAGTGGGTTGAGTAGGGACCGGTACCCCACCTGGTAAGGAGTTTAATGTTTGACTTTCACATGAACGCAGTCCCTACCTGGTCCTGGGCATTGAGGAAGGTACCCCTACATGCAGGGCAGGTGGTCATCCCCCACAAGCAGAATAAATGTCACCTCTACCAGATAGAACTACGAATTAATCTGAAACCAAAACTCCCAACTTCCTCCCAGCCTCAGGTGCCGGGTCATGTGTTGCTGGTCCTGGTCCCAATACAATGACTATTATATGTAGACTGTCTGAAGTCATCTCCATTGTTCCTCTTCAATGCTCTCCACTGATAAGACATGTGATCTCTGTGCTGCACCCTTCACCGGAACCAGAGATGTGTTCAGATAGAGACTTCTGAAGAAGAGAGATGACCCCACACCGACCTTCTCAGGAGCTCCAACCACAAACCAGAGCGGAAAGAAACAGACAAGAGAGGAAGTAACATTTCACAAAGAGAAAAAAATCTCACCCACCTAGAAGTTTTGGGTGTCCCCCACCCATCTTTGTATGTTCCATTTACATTCCCCATGTATGAAAGACCCAGGAACTCAGCACAGGGATGGTGGGAACCCCTCATAATAGGCACAGAGGGTGTACAGACCCAGGAACTCAGCACAGGGACCGTGGGAACTCCTCATAATGGGCACAGAGGGTGTACAGACCCGGAAACTTAGCACAGGGATGGCGGGAACCCCTCAATATAGTCACAGCAGGTGTACAGACCCAGGATCTCAGCACAGGGATGGCGGGAACCCCTCATAATGGGCGCAGCAGGTGGACAGACCCAGGAACTCAGCACAGGGATGGTGGGAACCCCTCATAATGGGCGCAGCAGGTGGACAGACCCAGGAACTCAGCACAGGGATGGTGAGAACCCTTCATAATGGGCGCAGCAGGTGGACAGACCCAGGAACTCAGCACAGGGATGGTGGGAACCCCTCATAATGGGCACAGCAGGTGTACAGACCTTGTAAATCTGTGTAAAGATCAGCAGGTATGAAGACCTGGGAACTCAGCATGGGAAGGTCCTGGTAAAGGCACCCACAATGCCTAGCATTGCTATATAATTATTGCTGTTTGTGGGAGAGGTTTCCATCAAGTCCCAGCAGATGAGACTGAATCTCCCACACAGACAGTAAACGTGAGATCACAATAGTAATGTATTGGGATCTAATATCACCCCCTCCAATAACAGCCATTTATTGACTTCAATTATGGAGACCTGTTGTCCTCCAGTTACTGGATTGCCGGATCAGCTCTGGAGGAAATGATGACATCACACAGACACCCCCAGCCTGTCTGTGGACCTCTGTCAGTGGAGCCTGTCTGTGGACCTCTGTCAGTGGAGCCTGTCTGTGGACATCTGTCAGCGGAGCCTGTCTGTGGACCTCTGTCGGCGGATCCCGTCTGTGGACCTATGTCAATAATGGAGCCCGTCTGTGGACCTCTGTCGGCGGAGCCCGTCTGTGGACCTCTGTCGGCAGAGCCCGTCTGTGGACATCTGTCGGCGGAGCCCGTCTGTGGACATCTGTCGGCGGAGCCCGTCTGTGGACCTCTGTCGGCGGAGCCTGTCTGTGGACCTCTGTCGGCGGAGCCCGTCTGCGGACCTCTGTCAGCGGAGCCCGTCTGTGGACCTCTGTCAGCGGAGCCCGTCTGTGGACCTCTGTCAGCGGAGCCCGTCTGCGGACCTCTGTCAGCGGAGCCCATCTGTGGACATCTGTCGGCGGAGCCCGTCTGTGGACATCTGTCGGCGGAGCCTGTCTGTGGACATCTGTCGGCGGAGCCTGTCTGTGGACATCTGTCGGCGGAGCCCGTCTGTGGACATCTGTCGGCGGAGCCTGTCTGTGGACATCTGTCAGCGGAGCCTGTCTGTGGACATCTGTCAGCGGAGCCTGTCTGTGGACATCTGTCAGCGGAGCCGGTCTGTGGACATCTGTCAGCGGAGCCCGTCTGTGGACCCCTGTCAGCGGAGCCCGTCTGTGGACATCTGTCGGCGGAGCCTGTCTGTGGACATCTGTCAGCGGAGCCTGTCTGTGGACATCTGTCAGCGGAGCCCGTCTGTGGACATCTGTCAGCAGAGCCTGTCTGTGGACATCTGTCAGCGGAAGCCACATCTCTTTCTCGGGTCTGCGGTGAACCATCCTTGGTGGTTACAGGGTGGTAATCTCAGAGTTCTGGCCATTGGCCATGATACTTCTATTATCTGCAATTGTGGAAGTTCAGAACTTACTGCAAAAAATATAAGTGACACTGATACAGAATATGACCTGTGGCCCCGTACAGACACTTTCTGACAGTGCTGCACCGCACAGTCTTTGGGCACTGTAATATTATCAGTACAAATAGTAGGAGTTGGCCACATTCATCTGGACTTCTGCTGTGATGTTGAAGATGTTTTGTGGTTTCTCTGGGTCACTGCTAACGAGTGTCAGGAAGATCCCCAACATTCCTACCCACACAAGGAGCACCAACACCTTCATCCAATCACCATGGGATGGCAGATGTTGGTTTTCCAAAAACCAGATGGGAGGTGTGAAGGCTGTAATCCCATTCTTGGAAGAGTGAGAAGCCAAATGGACCTTGGGATCAGTTCCAGCAACCAACATGACTAAAGCTTGAATGTTGAATCCAAACCCCACTGAAGTCAACGGAAGACGAATGTTAGTTCTCTAGGCTAAGAGACAAGGGATTGGTAAAATCCCAATAGTCCCTTAAATAAAATGTAATGGGGGGGTGGAGACCTGCCTATGAAGTGGGACATCTGCGTGATGCGTACAGCCACAGTGACATTTAGAAGAACAAAGTTGATGGAGAAATTGATATTTCCTTGATTGTGGCTCACTAATGTATAAGAATACCTCCAAGACCTGGTTGAGGGTCATATAAGACATAAGGATGGTTTTCCCTCAACGGTTTTGGCGATATTTAGAGACAAATCGTCCTCTCTGTTCCTCCCAAGACCTCCTTTGACTCCTCCTCTCGTGCTCATCTTCAGGACTTCTCCAGAGCCTCCCCCATTCTCTGGAACTCTCTACCCAAATCTATCCGACTATCACCTACTCTGCACCGAAAACCTATCTCTTCAGGGAAGCCTTTCCTGCCTTCAGCTGACTTCTATTTCTCCCATCAGTTCGTACCCCACAGTTATTACCTTTTGTACCACAAGCCCCTGCCTATTACCAGCTCCCAGGAGCAGGGCCCTCCGTATCATTGCTGTATTGTCTCCCTTTATATTATAAAGCACTGAGAAAACTGTTGGCGCCATAAATCCTGTATAATAATAACTGACCTAATGCTACAGAAATATCATTGCAAACTGACCAATGGCCAAGCCCACTAATTCCTTTCTGGGAATGTATGTTATCTCCCCAAATGGTAATGTTGCTTACGTTTGGTCATACCCACAAGTGTTTGTGTGATCTCTCTTTGAACGTCCCAAAAACCCTCAAAAATGTAAACTATTACATAACCATGATAAATCAGAAAGTGTAATTAAATTGCTGGTAAAATGGCGGCTCCCAGCATCCAGAGGTTCCATTCATCTATACCAGAACCTTATCCTAGAAGAGGGTCTCCTATAGGGGTTAACGGGGGACCTCCACACAAAAATTAAAAAATTCCTTCAGGTCTGATATGGATTTTAAGGGAATACTACATGCAAAAATACATTTTAAAAAAGCACGAGGTCCTTCCAAACCTGGCGGGCTAGGAAAGAGAGGGGGGGGGGGGGCGTCAGCATATAGTAAATCCAGAAAGTATTCCCAGCTCTTAACTTTTGCCACATTTTGTTTTGTTACAGCCTTCTTCCAAAATGGATTAATTCTTTTCCCTCAACATTCTACAAACAATACACCATAATGACAATGTGAAAGAAGTTTGTTTTGAAATCTTTGCAGTTTATTAAAAATAAAAAACAAAACAAAAAAACCCCAATGAACATAAGTATTCCCAGCCTTTGCTCAATCCTTTGTTGAAGCCCCTTTAGCACCAATTCCAGCCTCGAGTCGTTTGGAGGATGTTGCTACAAGCTTGGCACACCCATTTTTGGGTGATTTCTCTGTACATTGCTGCATTCATCTTTCCTTCCATCCTGACTAGTCTCCCAGTTCCTGCCACTGAAAAACATCCCCACAGCATGATGCTGCCACCACCATGCTTCACTGTAGGGATGTATTGTCCAGGGAGTGAGCGGTGCCTGGTTTCCTCCAGACATAACACTTGCATTCAGGGCAAAGAGTTCAATCTTTGTTTCATCAGACCAGAGAGTTTTGTTTCTCATGGTCTGAGAGCACCTCAGGTGCCTTTTGGCAAACTCCAGGCGGGCTACCATTTACCTTTTACTGAGGAGTGGCTTTCATCTGGCCACTCTACCATACAGGCCTGATTGGTGGAGTGCTGCAGAGATGGTTGTTCTTCTGGAAGGTTCTCCTCTCTCCACAAAGAAACACTGGAGCTCTTTCAGAGTGACCATCGGGTGCTTGGTTACCTCCCTGGCTAAGGCCCTTCTCCCTTGATCGCTCATTTTGGCTGGGCGGCCCGCTCTAGGAAGATTCCTGGATGTTCCAAACTTCTTCCATTTATGGATGATGGAGACCACTGTGCTCATTGGGACCTTCAATGCTGCAGACATTTTTCTGTATTCTTCCCCAGATCTGTGCCTTGTACAATCCTGTATCAGAAGTCTATGGACAATACCTTGGACTTCATGGTTTGGTTTGTGCTCTGACATGCACTGTTATCTGTAAGACCTTCTATATATAGGTTTATGCCTTTCCTGATCATGTCCAATCAGCATAATTCCCCACAGGTGGGCTCCAATCCACTGAATGTCCCACAGGTGGACTCCAATCCGCTGAATGTCCCACAGGTGGACTCCAATCCGCTGAATGTCCCACAGGTGGACTCCAATCCGCTGAATGTCCCACAGGTGGACTCCAATCCGCTGAATGTCCCACAGGTGGACTCCAATCCGCTGAATGTCCCACAGGTGGACTCCAATCCGCTGAATGTCCCACAGGTGGACTCCAATCCGCTGAATGTCCCACAGGTGGACTCCAATCAAGTTGTGGAAACATCTCAAGGATGATCAGTGGGAACAGGATGCACCAGAGCTCAATTTTCAGTGTCATGACAAAGGCTGGGAATACTTATGTACATTGGGTTTTTTTTTTCATTTTTTTTTTTAATAAATTGTAAAGATTTCCAAACAAACTTCTTTCCCCTTGCCATTATGGGGGATTGTTTGTAGAATGTGGAGGGAAAAAATGAATTGAATCCATTTTGGAATAAGGCCGTAACATAACAAAATGTGACAGAAGTTAAGCGCTGGGAATAATTTCTGGATGCTCTGTACTCTACCTCTGAATCATAATAGACAAAATGCTTGAAAAAGCCTCTTGTGTAATGAGGACAACGGCCTCTTCCCCACAACTCTGGCCTGGTGATTTTGGGGGTCTACAGATGAGGGTCTTATTGGAATCTGGAATCCTCTTTAATGATAAGGGGGCACCCAGATACCATGCCCTCCTGTATTTGAATGAGTAAGGGGTACATAGTGACTCTACTCATTCACAAAACAGTCCCACAATGTACAACCCCCGTCAATCACATCGACCAGTGATGTAGATCCCCATCAAACACCCACTGACCCAATTGAAACAAATAAATGTAAATGAAGGGGTGGGGTCTCCCAGATGACATTGTTGCCCATATATGGGTATGTACATGACCATATTTGATCACAGGATCCCCGTGAGATTATTGACCAAATATGGTTTTGTCTATAGTTGGCCACAGGCATCACCAGGGTGACCACGCCCATTTGTTTACATTTTAGTGGCGGGGACCAGAGGCATTCAACTGAAGGAAGCAGCAGCAATGGACGTGTGCCAGCAGCTGGAGGACCTATATCACTGGACATCATGATAAATGTTGGATGTACATTGTGGGACTTTTTTAGGTCTTTTTAACCGCTTCCCGCCCGTCCTATAGTAAAATGATGGCTGGGCGGGAGCTCTCCTGTTCTGGAAATATTATGACCCCATCCCCAGAACGCACCTCTCACGTGCCCCACGAGCCCAACAGCAGATGACAGATCACTGTACCGGCAAGCTGCCAGTACCATCTGATCACTGTGGCCAATCACAGCAGATCACATGACAGCTGTACACAATGGATGTTTTTCATTCATACCATTCATTATGTACTATTGTGTTGATCTCTGATTGGTCAAAGTGATCACATAGTACAGACAGGGCCAGTCAAAGCCCATCTGTACTGTGTGATTAGCTGTGGCCAATCACAGCTAATCACCATAGTAAACACTGAATGAACTGATTTCTTTAAAAAAAAAATGGTTGTTTATACCAGTGATGTTCACGCAATTGATACACAGAGTAGTACGGTGTCACTATGGTACCCTGTGTTGCTCTGGTCACAGTATGCAAAAAAATATAATACAAAAAAGAAAATATTTAAAAATGGATTTTTTTTTTCCAATTACATACTGTCACCAGTCAGTGTCCCTGATCACCACCACACCACCCATATTATGACTGTACTGCGCTGGTGACTGTATAGAAAAAAAAGTTAAAAAAAAATGTTTTATTTAATTTCTTTATTTTTCCAAAAATTGTGACAAAAATTAAAACTTCAAAAAACTCGCCATGCCTCTTACTAAATACCTCAGACTGTCTACTTTCCAAAAAGGAGCATTTGGGGGGATTTGTACTGTCCTGACATTTGGGGGGGATTTGTACTGGCCTGACATTTGAGAGTGTTTGTACTGTCCTGACATTTGGGGGGGGGGATTTGTACTGTCCTGACATTTGGGGCAGGGGGGGGATTTGTACTGTCCTGACATTTAGGGGGATTTGTAGTTTCCTGACATTTGGGGGATATCTGTACTGTCCTGACATTTAGGGGATATCTGTACTGTCCTGACATTTGGGGGATATCTGTCCTGTTCTGACATTTGGGGGATATCTGTACTGTTCTGACATTTGGGGGATATCTGTACTGTCCTGGCATTTGGGGGATATCTGTCCTGTCCTGACATTTGGGGGATATCTGTCCTGTCCTGACATTTGGGGGATATCTGTCCTGTCCTGACATTTGGGGGATTTCTGTACTGTCCTGACATTTGGGGGATATCTGTACCGTTCTGACATTTAGGGGATATCTGTACTGTCCTGACATTTGGGGGATATCTGTACTGTCCTGACATTTGGGGGATATCTGTCCTGTCCTGACATTTGGGAGATACCTGTACTGTTCTGACATTTGGGGGGATATCTGTACTGTTCTGACATTTGGGGGGAATATCTGTCCTGTCCTGACATTTGGGGGATATCTGTACTGTTCTGACATTTGGGGGGATATCTGTACTGTCCTGACATTTGGGGGATATCTGTACTGTTCTGAAATTTGGAGGATATCTGTACTGTCCTGACATTTGGGGGGATATCTGTACTGTCCTGACATTTGGGGGATATCTGTACTGTTGACATTTGGGGGATATCTGTACTATTCTGACATTTGGGGGATATCTGTACTGTCCTGACATTTTGGGGATATCTGTACTATTCTGACATTTGGGGGATATCTGTACTGTCCTGACATTTGGGGGATATCTGTACTATTCTGACATTTGGGGGATATTTGTACTGTCCTGACATTTGGGGGATATCTGTACTGTTCTGACATTTGGGGGTATTTGTACTTGTCTGACATTTGGAGGATATTTATACGGTCCTGACATCTGGGGGGGGAGTTGTTTTGTCCTTCAAGAAATTAGATTGGCCGGCAGTACATCAGGATTGTTTGATCTTTAGATAAAAAACATAATTTTAGCAGACGCTATAACTTTCCTTCAGACTAAATAATAAACACTGATTTGGGTTATTTTCACCAAAGAAATTGAAGCAGAATACATTTTGGCGTAAATTTATGAAGAAAGATTATTTATTTGCAATATTTTGTTGCAGAAACGAAGTGCACGTTTTGTTCCCAAAAAAGTCAGTTATTTTTTCATATATTTAGCAAAAACTAAAAATCCCAGTGGTGATTAAATGCCACCAGCTGGAAATTGGCCTGGGCAGAAAGGGGGTGAAAGTGTCAGTTTTGAAGCAGTTAAAGGCCTTGTTCCCCCTGGCTAGGTAAAAAGAAGGGGGGTGCACTCATTTGCATCCAGATCACCCTAGATAACACCCACATGCAATGCTGAGCCTCCATAGTTTAAAGAACTGAAATTCATTTATTGAAAATGGCAGGGCAAGGGACAGTCAGGCTGAGGAGAAAAGGTGAAGATGACACTGGACCTCCTCCAGTCATGAAATGAAGCAGACTATCTGCCTCTCTGCATCTTCTAATGCACATTGTGGAGCTCACAGTGTGCAGTGAAATACAACTGTACGAGACTAAAGACAAGGCTGGAATTCAGCTTGAAATCTGCAGATTGGACACTCTGAGATCGTCCTATTGTAGAAGAACAACAAGTCCCAGCATATCCTGCAGTATTATTTTTTGCAGTAGAAGCTTCTATATGGCTGCAGTGAAAAGTGAAAGAAGGTGAAAAGGCAGACAGAGGTATCAGTTGTCCTCCAATATTCATCAGTTCAGATCAGAAGATCATCTTCTTCTCACAGATGTACTTTGCTTCTTCGGAACAGTGACGATCATTCCAGTCCTTCCACTCATCAGTATGCCTTATCGTAGCACAGTCTTCCCCTCCTCCAAAACTATGACCTGTCCAATCATCGGGCTGATCCTGCCCCCAGAACCTGAAGGACAGAAGAGACAATAGTGATTAGACCAACACAGGAACTGAGCAGAACTGGGAAAAATGCTATAAAATGAGATTTTCAAAGTCTGAGCCCAACAACTGTGATGGACTGCAAGAGAGCCGGCCACACGCTACACTTGGATGGTACAATCTACTGAGGTTAGATGGGTGGTGGCCACACGCTACACTTGGATGGTACAATCTACTGAGGTTAGATGGGTGGTGGCCACACGCTACACTTGGATGGTACAATCTACTGAGGTTAGATGGGTGGGGGCCACACGCTACACTTGGATGGTACAATCTACTGAGGTTAGATGGGTGGTGGCCACACGCTACACTTGGATGGTACAATCTACTGAGGTTAGATGGGTGGTGGCCACACGCTACACTTGGATGGTACAATCTACTGAGGTTAGATGGGTGGTGGCCACACGCTACACTTGGATGGTACAATCTACTGAGGTTAGATGGGTGGTGGCCACACGCTACACTTGGATGGTACAATCTACTGAGGTTAGATCAGTGGTGGCCAACCAGATCCATGCATGGCCCATATTAGGTTTGTGATGAGTTCTTCCTCCACCTCTTTCCCTGATTGAATATGTGAAGAATTCTCTCTTCCAGGTCCTTCCCAACATAAGGAGTTCTTTCCCTTCACTCCTTTACCCATGTGCCTATGTGATGAGTTTTTTTCCCTCATCTTTTTCTAATTGGCTATGTGAGAAGTAGGGATGAGCCAATGGTTTGGCCTGAACCTAGGCTGTTAGGATGAACACCCAAACTTTTGCACATTTGTCTTCCTGTTCGGTGGGAGATGAGTATTTTTACCTTTTCTATACATAACAGCTTCCTGCTGTCAATGGTTCTGAAAGAAGCAGCAAGTGTTGGCACCCAATGCGTCCCTATCAACCATCTCCGGCACATTGCTTACATGGGTGGGAATCTCAGGCTTCGTAAGCAAAGGGGCGGGGATAGCAGAAATGTATCTGCCGAAATATGGTCACTGGCCATATTTTGGCAATGACTTTTACCAAACATAGCCATGGCCATATTTGGTCAATGATATCACTACTTCCCCTCCTCTTCCCTTATATACGGTAGCTGATAACAGCATGGGGAGCTGTCATTCGGCAAGCAGTACTCTCCGGGATGGACTTGTTCACTGGTAAACTAAGTTTTTAACTCCGATGAGCTGTCAGGCATCAAGAATGTTGATGAATTTACAAGGAGGGTCTCTTTTGTAGAATTTGTTTTCAAAAAAGATCTTAGGGTGTCTTTATTTCCGGGTTACACAATTACTATATACCTTACTCATTCACATGGAGGGAGGGTGGTATGTGTGGGCCCCTATATTTTAACAGGGGAGTCCAGATTCTGATAAGCTCCTCCACAGACCCCCACAACCACTGGCCATGGTCCTGGGGAACAGGCTCTTGCCTTCATCAACATGAGGACAAGATTCTTTGCCAGGGGGGTTCTCCCTGGCATGGTATCACCCCAAGTTAAGGTCATGTGGTCATGGTTCAGGAGGAGGGCAAAAGCTTACTTTCCTGGCCAGCCAGGCTCCATGCTTGGATTAAGGGTCGGGTGTAGCTTCTTAGGGAGACCTTGTGTACTTTTTTGGGGGGTTTTTTGTATGAGGATTTCCCTTAAAATCCATACCAGATTCAAAAGGTCAGGGGAGGGGTGTCTCTACTCACATTTGCTTCTTATTCTTGCTGTAGGAAAATTAAAGAGGATGAATCTCCCCAGCATGGACACAGACAATAAAAACCCAACAGAAAGATGATTTTCAGAAGGAATCTAGAGAGGGGATCAGGCGAGTATAAAACCTGAAAACCTTTAGTGTATCCTAATGGCGCTATAAAGAGAATCATAAATCATTATTACACTACATTAACAATTACTTAGTTATGTAAAAATTATGAGGTCCTTAGAGACAAGAAAGAACAGATTTGTTTTTGCTGAAAAGATAAGGTAGGTCGCTAAGTCATGATAGGTGGGTGTAGCTTTTTTTTTCTGGCGTTTGAATAGGTATAGATACCCAAGAGGGCCATCTCAGGATTTTAATACTTTGATTAATAAGGTGTTCTATGGTGGGAGCTTTTGAGAAGGTTGTAAAATATCGTATTGTCTCGATATTTTAATAACATGTATTGATGAGAAATGTTCAGATAGAAAGTCCTTCCACTTCTTGCATAAACTCAAAAAGATGATTTAATAATAATGTTGCATAAAATGAGAAATAAAATATTGTAATACAGAATGTTTAAATAATGTCCAAAAAATATAGTTAAGTTCTTGATAATAAGATTGTATATATGTATATGTTTGTGTGTGTGTGTATCGCATCAAGGCTTCTAGCAAAGTGTGTCCTTAAAAAGTCTTTGTTCTGCTCTTAAAAGAGCAATCCAGCCCCCACCATCTCCTAAAAATGGGCTGATCTTCTCTTGTGTTCCTTGTAGTCCCACCAAGATAATTGGAAACAGATGTGTATATATAACAAACCTCCAGTCTACTTCTCCTAAAGTCTGAGTGTAACCTAAGAAGGCCTAGACATTCCATCAATCAGAGTAAATTACATGTATTACACACACATATATATATATATATATATTCTCCTAAAAGTAATCTTAATAAGAGTTCTCATATATAAATATCGTAATCAAGAAATATTACAGTATAAATCTTGTAAACCTAACACGTATGAAATAGATTTTTACAATTCTCTAGTTAGTGAAACATAATCTCTTACATAGATGAGGGAGGATGGATAGACCAATTGCTATCACATGTGTGGCTTTAATGTAAAGAAAACTCAAGATATATGTTCATATGTATATTCACAGACTATGAAGTCTAATTACTTACTTTTCCCAATCTAGAACAAATATAAATATAATAACTCAATTATTCTATTAAGATCCAACTCATCCATACATATGTTAGTACTGTTAATAAGAAGATATTAGATATTAGGTTAAGGAAAGCTTCTAACAAAGGTTCTTGGATTATCTGCCGCTGTTCTATTGCCTGCCTGGACATTTGCAGCCATATTGCCATGTAGGATAGAAATGAATGGAAGTGTAGCATTTGTTGTTAGGAACACGTGACTTCCTTTGGCCACAGGGCTGCACTGCCGCCAGGGTGTGTAAGTCTCTAGAGGAAGTGACGTCACAGTGACATCACTTCCTCCTCAATAAAGTAAGACAGGATTTGATATCTGTCTCAGCTTGTTAGATAAGTGCGGCATCGTGTGGCGGGCAGTGAACACACAGTCTTGATTTGCAGAGAATGTTGTACTGAACAGTAAATTAACATCACAACAGGCCTGGTGGAGATCTCACCTGTCCGGAGCCACTTACAGAGGTTAGAAGACTCGGGGATGCCAAGAACATCTACCATGAGGAATGAAGTGCGGCCTGGCCAGTTCACACCCAAATGGGCAGCTTCCTGAAGAGATAGATGTAGCCCCTGCTCTCTCCCTACTCCTCTGGAACCTTTCCCTATGGCTACTACTGTCCATGTCAGATGGGGAACCTGTCCACTTGTATAAAGCATGCCAAACCGAGGGGAAAGAGTCTTAAATAGACTCTGCCTGACCTAAGATGGCCACAAGGTCGTGTGGAGAATATGCTTTCAACAAGATCACTGCTCAATTGAATGAGGAAATCATAGAGAAACAATTTCTCTTGACTTTCTTTCCTACCTGCATTGCCGCTGCAGATGAGCACCACATGCATAGGAGAAAATAGACTGCACCTGCCTAAATACTGATATGTTACAGGTAGTATGCCCCATCCCCGTCCTACCCTCCACTTATGTCTACATATGTCAGGAAGTCAGAAACATCAGGAAATGGAAAGTATTAGGGATGAAAGAATTGCCAAAGAATCCACAGATCCTATTTCTAACTTTTACGTCCGTCTAGAAATGAAGATATTTGATTTTGATGTAGTTTAGATTTTAGGATACTCGTCTTTCACTCACACTAGGAGACAAGTGGCTGCATATCAAGTACATAGATCCCGAGAAGAGGCGGCACCCCGCTGGAACATTTTATTACAAAGTCAGTCTCTCTGCCAACCCCCCCCCCCCCCCCCCACTGGCACACTCTGCTCAGAAGGGCTGGATCAAAAGGACTGACTCATAGATTATTATTGATAACATGTATTATGACAGTACAAGGCCATGCCACTGGGAAAATGGTCATAAAAAGGACACAAGGTTCCACGTGTGTAGAGTACGGGGCTCTGGAATACTTATTCTGAGCTGAGAAAAATATTTTTAAAGTTTTCTCAGGATTTTGTTAATCCTGGATTGGGTTCCGTAGTTTGGAGATTTCATATTGCCTTGGTAGGAAAGAAATCTCCAACCCAGTGTCCAGGTTTTGTTGAAGACCAGCAGGGTGTGTGTCCAGGTACACACAACCTTTATAATGATGGATTGAGACTAGTTCAGAGCTCCAGCCAGACAGAAGTGTGTTCCCATTTTGGCAACATGGCTTCACCTTAGGAGACAGATGTGAGCTAGCATCACTGGGCACATTGAAGACGAGCTGTGTTAGTTAACAGACTTGAAGCCTTGTGCATTGAAGAGCCATTGGTTTGAGGGACCCAATGCTAAGAGAGAGCGAGGTGGCTTGATGTTTTTGTTGCCTGGTTAAAAAAGCATCTACTACTGAGTCTAATCACCCCATATCACAGTACATTATTGTTCTCTGGGTGAAGAAGTATTGTAAAGCACTGGGTGGAGTGAAATCCGCACATTCCTAACCCCAGAAACCACTAAACAGCTCATCCACTCCCTCATCATATCACGACTCGATTACTGCAACTCCCTCCTCACTGGCCTGCCTCGCCGCTGGCTATCCCCGCTTCAGTCCATCCTGAATACGGCTGCCAGACTCATTCACCTTTCCAACCGCTCCATTTCTGCCACCCCCCCTCTGCCAATCCCTCCACTGGCCTCCACTCAGTGTCCTCCACCCCCCTCTGCCAATCCCTCCACTGGCTTCCGATTGCGCAACGGATCAAATTCAAAATCCTAACGCTGATGTACAAAGCTGTCCACCATACTGCCCCGAACTACATCACCGACCTAATATCCAAGTACCGCCCAACACGCACACTCCGCTCCTCACAAGACCTCCTTCTCTCTAGTTCCCTGGTCTCCTCCTCCCATGCCCGCCTCCAGGACTTCTCCAGGGTGTCACCCATCCTCTGGAACTCCCTGCCCCAACCCATCAGATTATCACCTACTCTCCTCTCCTTTAGGCGCACCCTGAAAACCCACCTCTTCAGGGAAGCCTACCCCACCCCCTGCTAACTTGACTGACCTCCTCCACTCTTCCTACCACTCCATCCCCCACAGCTTTCTCCTCCTGTGCCACCATCCCCTCCCTCCTAGATTGTAAGCTCGATAGAGCAGAGCCCTCGATCCCCTCATGTTTTGCATTGTATTGTTATTGTACTGTCACATGTTCTGTCCCCCTTTGTAATGTACAGCGCTGAGCCAACTATTGGCGCTTTATAAATACTGTATAATAATAATATTAATAAGTCTCAACAATATACTTCAGCTCAAGGATCCATCAGCTTGTCACCTTTTCATATAATTTTACCAAATCCTAGTTTTGGAGATATGTGAGGAGGGTTTTGATATTCGGGGTTTCAGTGTCTTACTTTGGAGTTATGTCATAAGGGGTTCCATCCACCCATCTCCAGGTTCCATCTGCATCTGTTAGACCGATCCACCAGTATTTGCCTTTTGCAATCCCAAGAAGAAAATTCTTAAGAAAGACAAGAGAGAGAAGTTGTTAGAAGATGAATTATTGTACACGTATGGCTGATTAGGTGACATGACAGTTTAGCTACCAATAGATTTTTGGATTGGATAGAAAACTGGGGCACCAGGAGGAAAACCACAAAAATGATGAGAACACTTCACACCTCAACACAAATGTAATCCTCCCCCCAGGACACAGACATGGTACGGCCCATCTCCTGGCTCATGACACGCTTGAGGTCAGCCTTAGAAAATGGACAGCAAGGTTAAAAAAGAAAAAAAGGAGGAGAGAGGACATTTATTCTAGAAAAACAATCTTTTGGCAGTGTGTGGGGATCCAACATAACATCATGACACTTCGAACTGAGGATTATGCCTAGAAACCAATTGATTCCGAAAACAGAAAAACAACTTTAAAGTGAATATGCCATAATATAAACACGGGGTGCCACTGCTGACCCCCTACTAAATATACCAGATTGGTGGCTGCTACATTAGCTCACTGGAATCCATAGATGAATCTTTGTCCTAGGTTGGCGAATCAAAACTCCAAAGCCAGGGAGTCAGCATGAGAGCCTGAAAACTCACAATTTTATAAGGAGACATCAAGAATGGCTGACTCCATGTTTCTCTTAGGACAGGTTTTCTTTACTGCTACTCCCCATTGTCTAGCTGTTTCAAAGGATGTGCAAGTCATTGAAGCGGAAGCCGACCAAAGTTTCTTTTTCCATGTTTATAAATGTCAACAGCCCACCATGAAAAAAGATTAAAAAGTAGGACTTTGCCTTGCGGTTGGAAATAAAAAAAAAAAAAAAAAAAAAGCTTAAGTGCAGTCTAAATCAGGGGTCTGCAAACTTTCTAGACAAAGGGCCAGTTTACTTTCCTCCAGACTTTTTTTTTTTGGGGGGGGGGGGCGGTCTGTGACCATTGGGAGTTGAAATTGTCCTGGTGTCAGTGGGAGTAAACAATGCATCTTTGGTATCAAGGGGAGGAATAGTGTCCCATTGCTGGTGTCAGTGTGAGTGCCTCATCATTTGTGTCAGTGGGAGGAATAGTGCCCCATTTTTGGTGTCAATGGGCCCCATTGCTGATGTCAGTAGCAGGAAATATGCATCATTGTTGGTGTCAGTGGGAGGAATAGTGTCTTGAATCAGTGGGAGGAAAAGTGCCTCCCCTCAAGGGCTGGATAAAGGCAAGCAAAGGGTCGCAGTTTGGAGACCACTGATCTAAATAAAAACAGAAAAATCAGCACATGGGGCATAACTTACAATCAGAAGGATGTGTCCCTTGTGCTGATGCCTCTTGCTTTAGGTGAAACCCTCCTTCGTCCCCCCATCTTTGCCACTGTAGTCTTCCGCTGTGGTGGGCATTAATACAACTAAGGGCTCTCATCAAGAAAGGCCGACTATGGCCTCCTTTTTCACCCAGATGCTCCATTCACAGAACACTACATCTTCTATGAATGGAATACAGTCTAATAATGGAGGGGGGGGACCCATCCATCATCCACCCATCCTCCATTCGGAGGTTGCTTCCCATTCATAGAATAGAGGGTTTTATTTATTACTTGGGTATAATGGGAATACTTCAACCATGAAGCCAGGAGGATATCAGTAAGATTTTTTTCCTTAAAGAGAACCTATGAGAGACGGTTTTGAGGAAGAAGCCGCTGGGCTTTGAAATGTGTAATCATACCCCTCTGCTTCATGTTCTGCCCACAGTGACATCACATCTGGTCCAGTGCCCCTGTGTGTTCCTGCCTGGTTCTTGGGATTACCTGGCTCATCCTAAAGCAGCATTGGATCCTACTGGTGGCCACAGCAGTACCCAGACAATCCACCTCACAGACCCATGGAGAGCAGTGGTTTATATCATAGAAACATGCTTTGTTCTGAAAGCTAAATATGAGTTGGCAGTTGTATTTTATTAACCATCTGAAGACCACCTTATAGCAGTTTTACTGCTACAGGGCAGTCCTCATGCGCAAAATCACGTGTATATATATATATATATATATACATGATTTTGCACTTCTGCCATAGGGGGTGCGTGCCCTGCCATCGGCTCGCTTCTGCTGTGAAGACTCACCGCAGAAGCTGGTCTGTGAGTTCCGGTGATCGGCACCTGCTGATCGTCCGGAAAGGAGAAAGAACAAAGCTCTGCCTATGTAAACAAGGCAGAGCTCTGTTCTGACAGGTGGGGAAGTGATGGATCTTGTGTCCGTGCAAAGCTGTGAGCAGGATCCTTCACTTCCCCTAGTACAAGCAACACCTAGTGTACAACAAGCACATAGCTAGGCACACAGTTAACCCTTTGATTGCCTTAGATGTTACCCCGTTCCCAGCCAGTGTCATTAGTACAGTGTCAGTGTATATTTTTAGCACTGATCGCTGTATTAGTGTCACTGGTTCCCACAAAGTATCAGTTAGTGTAAAATTGTCTGCTGCAATATCGCAGACCCACTATAAGTGCCCGGTCATACCAGTGCAACTTGGGAATCGATATCACACCTGAAATCGCATCTAATGTACAGTTGTGTCCAAAATTATTCAACCCCCAATGCTGTAAAGGGGTTTAGGGACTATAGTGTACATTTGGAATTGTATTCAGAATCAAATCCTACAAGGACGTTGTAACTACCCAAATGCAACTAAAATGACATCAATTGTTTATGTAATACAGTAGTAAATGGTTCTTATGTGGTTTCTTCATTGCCACAATTATTCAACCCCTTAAAGACTACCACTCTGAAGAACAGAGGTTCATACAGGTGCTTTCCATCAGGTATTGAAAACACCTGTGGATGTCACCGAGCAGCAATCAAGCATAATAAGCACCAATTAGGCAGCTTTAAAATGACTGTGATACTCAGCTCCTTCTAGACATTTACTGGTGTGGTTACAAACATGGTGAAGGCAAGAGAATGGTCCAGGAAGACAAGAGAAGAGGTGATTTCTCTTCACAGGAAGGGCAATGGCTATAAGAAGATTGCAAAGATGTTAAACATACCAAGAGACACCTTAGGAAGCATCATTCGCAAATTCAAGGCAAAGGGCACTGTTGAAACGCTACCTGGTCGTGGCAGAAAGAAGATGCTGACTTCGACTGCTGTGCGCTACCTGAAGCGTAGAGTGGAGAGAAGTCCCCGTGTGACTGCTGAGGAACTGAGAAAAGATTTGTCAGATGTGGGTACAGAAGTTTCAGCCCAGACAATAAGACGCACACTGCGTAATGAAGGCCTCCGTGCCAGAACTCCCAGGCGTACCCCCTTGCTGTCTCCAAAGAATAAGAAGAGTCGACTGCAGTATGCCAAAAGCCATGTGGACAAACCACAAAAGTTGTGGGATAGTGTTCTGTGGACTGATGAAACAAAATTAGAACTGTTTGGGCCCATGGATCAACGCTATGTTTGGAGGAGGAAGAACAAGGCCTATGATGAAAAGAACACCTTGCCTACTGTGAAGCATGGTGGAGGGTCAATCATGCTTTGGGGCTGTTTTGCTTCTGCAGGTACAGGGAAGCTTCAGCGTGTGCAAGGTACCATGAATTCTCTTCAGTACCAGGAGATATTGGATGGAAACGTGATGCAGTCCGTCACACACCTGAGGCTTGGGAGACGTTGGACCTTTCAACAGGACAATGATCCCAAGCATACCTCCAAGTCCACTAGAGCATGGTTGCAGAGGAAAGGCTGGAACATTTTGGAGTGGCCATCGCAGTCACCAGACTTAAATCCGATTGAGAACCTCTGGTGGGACTTAAAGAAAGCAGTTGCAGTGCGCAAGCCTAAGAATGTGACTGAACTGGAGGCCTTTGCCCATGAAGAATGGGCGAAGATACCCGTAGATCGCTGCAAGACACTTGTGTCAAGCTATGCTTCACGTTTAAAAGCTGTTATAACTGTAAAAGGATGCTGTACTAAGTACTAAGATTGAATGTCACTTGGGGGTTGAATAAAACTGATAATGCTGTGAGCACAGAAAAGACATTTGTGGTTATTTCATTATAACTGTTATGTTATATTTGTCTGACCTACAAGTGCCTCTTTAATGTAAATGTAAGCAAGATGACTGAATGATCAAAAGCAATGTCAAACTGGCCAAAACACTCAATTTCAGTGGGGGTTGAATAATTTTGGACACAACTGTATATGAATATTCGCGTCTTAACATTTCCAATTTGCTGCAACGTGATTTCTAAAGTAGTTCTGGCGGCTTTTTCTGCAGTTTTGCTGCGATTTCACATACATAAAATATAATGGAAATCTCGCTGAAAATTGAAAGAAATCGTTGAAAATCTTCACACGTCGCAATAAAGTCTTCAGAAAACGCACCTGAAATTGCACTGAAATTGCCTACAAATCACACAAATTTAAATTGCAGCGGTGTGACCGGTGACTAAGTCGCTGTATTTATTTAAAAAAACTAGCATTTATTAAAAACAATTCCAGCATATGTCCCATAGTTTGTAGATGCTATAATATCAATATACACTTATTGGGATTTTTTTAACCAAAGATATGTAGCAGAATTTTGGCCTTACTGTACTAAACTTATCTTCATAAAAAATGGTTACAGTAATGTGTAAGAACATACCAATCAGTTAGCCTCCATACACGTCTAAGTTACAAGGTCCAGAAGGATAATCAGACAAATTTGACTTGGAAAATAGATATATGCATTAGATCTATATCACATTTGGTGTCTAACAAATTGTAATTTCATGTTGCTAAATGAGATGTTGGTTGTCAGATTGTGAAACCTTGACAGATGGTAACATAGATGTGTAGCACTACCCCCTTGGGGGTTGCTAAGAATTTGGGTCCCTGTAAAGTCCTGCACAGCCAGGCAATCCGCATTCTCCACACAAACTTGCATCCAAACTCAGAAATAAGCCCTTGAGCTTGTTTTTAAAGTTTACTAAGGGGATTTGAACTGGGGTAGGGGGGTATAGGCAGGGGCGGACTGACAACTCATGGGGCCCCCGGGCAATAGGGGATCATGGGGCCCCTGTGTCCTTGCCCAAACTAAAAAAAGCCTATGAAAAAGCTACCAGGGGCATCTCATGGGGCCCCCTACTAACACCGGGCCCTCGGGCAGTGCCTGAGTTTCCAAATGGTCAGTCCGACCCTGGGTATAGGATGCTTAAGGGTACCGATAAACTGAGGACAAACATCTGGAACTATTCACAAGCTTCTTCTCTTCTACAACACCATCTTTGTTGGAGAGCTAACCATCACCCCACACCCTAGATGAAATTGTCCTCTTCACCCAGCAATCTAGAGAGTTGCCTGAGAAGGGGATCTGGTTTCTTTCCCTTTAAATTGATGAACAGTTACAAGCAGAGTGCTAATCTGATTTCCCACTAGAGTGCTCCTTATCCCTATCCGCCCAGGGAGTTCAGGTGTACTCACTCAGATCCTCACCTGTACCACTTGCGGGCTGACTGCTGCTACCAGGCCTATCAGCTTAACTGCTCCTGCCCTGCCATACAGGTGGTCCTCTCTCAGGGGGCCAGTGAGTTTCAAGCTGTCCACCTTTACTGATCCTGGCCTGAAGGTAGGCCCCATCCCAATGGGCCTCCTCACAGCCTCCTGCTTTCAGCCTCACATCTTGCTTTCTCCCTCTTCCACCGGACTCTCTCCACTGAAAAGGCTCAAACACTTTAAGGGAGTCTCAGCCCTTTGCCAAGCCTTCTGTTGGAGATTTTTTGAAGTCCCTCAAAAGTTTACCCAGCCACTCCTCAAATCCACTCACTGCCTCCAAGGCCTTCCTCCAGAAGCCTCAAAGCAGGTGGAAATTCCAGAGGAGCTAGCCTGCAGAGCCTTTCAGCCCTGACCACAATTAGACCCCTCTGGCTATTACATTTGGGCTGCTACTCAGCCTCTTTCTAACCATTGAGATCTAGCACCCCCTAACTAAACTAGGAGGGTTCTACAGATGTATTTACAATAATTGGCAGTTACAAACCTTTAGATTAAGTGGGGCTTTTCTGCAACACCCAATGAGGAGACAAGAAAAGACGTCTGTCCCCACAGCTCTGGGCTCCCAGCTTTACCATAGAAACTTAGGAGGAGTGCGAAGAGTCATCTACAATGGTCAGTGACTCTGATACATCAGATTGGACCTATTCTGCAAGATTCTGCAAAAACCTAAAGATCAGGTGGACTTTGCTTAAAGTGGCTGTAACCCTAAACAAAAAAAAAAAAAAAAAAAATATATATATATATATATATATATATATATACTGTTCCTTTAAGTCATAATATATAGAATAGTGCTTTTGCAGTGTCATATGTCCCTTTCCATGTTCTACAATACCTGGTTGATCCTTCTTGTTCTTGTGTTCCCTTGTTTAAACTGACCCTGCTAATCATGGCTGCTGAACCATGATAGCGTGGTCTGGTTACATGCCTCTGTCATCATGCTGTCTTCTCAGCGTCTCTGCATCTCCCCCTTTCTCTAACTGTCATTTCTGTAGACACTGTGTGAGCCGATCTCTTCCCCTCCTCTCCTCTCCCCTCCTGCCTTGACGGTATAACACATTCCATGGCAGCTGCTCCTCCCCTCCTCTTTGATAAAGTCAAATCTTGTAAATACTTTTATCCTCTCTGTTTTACGTCTATACAGTATGAAATGCAGTATGTGTTTTTTTATTTTAATTATAATGCTAAATACCTTTTTTGCCCAGCCCTGAGGTGCGGTCACATGTCTTCCCTTTGTTAGCTTGCACACATCAGAAGGGAATCTCAGCCCCTCCCACTGTACTCCTTTGGATTGGGATGGAGAGCAGAGGGAGGACATGTGACTGCACATCGAGGCTGTGCAAATAAGATATTTAGCATTATAATAAAATAATAATATGCACGCACACGCACACACGCACACGCACACACATTGCATTTAATATAGACCTAAAACAGAGAGGATAAAAGTATTTAAAAGATGTGACTTTACAACCAATTTTAAGTATTTTTCAATTTTAATCCTTTTATTGTTTTTGTAATATATATTTTTTTAATACCTGCACCTTTTTTTTCTTTTCATTAAAACAATATTTAAAAAAATCATGAAGCAGAACCATTGAATGCTCTACTTAGAAATCAAAGTATGGCAAAGAAAAGTCCCAATGGCCACACTTCCACCATCAAAACTTTTCTTTGCCATTGGAGCCTGTATGGACAAGGCCGGCACCTGGTATCAAGTATGTGGATATTGGTGTAGAGGGGACCGACCGACCTGGACCTGTTTTTAGAAATTAAAGAAATGTGTCTCCATGGAGAAGCTTCTATATAGTGTAAACTCTGTTACATTCCTGTCTAGATGAGGCAGCAAATGATGCCCACATTTGTTTCTGTTAAAACCCATAGTGGTGGCTACCATGTGTGTGCAAAGGGTTAACTATTCAGATAGCCTGCCTCAGTCACAATCACTTGCAGTGTGCCAGAGCTTAAATTGTTGTCCTGTAAACTGGAAATTCTCTTCACAAGGTGAGGCTGAGAGCATAATAATCAAATACTGCTGGCAGTGATGTGATTTGACAGGGGAAGTATCACAGTAGGAAGGGTCTATCTGTTCAGCATTCATACCATCTCGTCCTGGCCATTAATGACCACCAGGTGGGCCTTCTTGTCCTCGCAGTCTTTCTTGGAGGCGTCCCATGGTTGTGCGTTTGAAGACACATAGTAACAGCTGAGTCCATAATGTCTCCATCCCTCACTGCATAATGGATCAGAAGAGTCTGAGGGAGCAAGAAAGAGAATTATATGGGTCATGCTGGATTGTCATAGTTATAGCCGGACATTTCAGCCAAGATGGTAGAATTATAATAAAAGAAAATCAAAGATAAAAGGGGTCACACCCCCGACTTAGACCCTGAATTGTTATACATCTTGGAAACTCACTCAACAATGAGATCTCCCTCCCATAATTCCTGGCTCCGTTCCAGCACACCCGGGAGTTTTGTGTCTCCATCCAACTTTGTGTGTCACAGCTTTTGTTACATTCTCCATAATATAAAATACATACAAAATCCAGAGAAATGCTGGGAAACATTGCAATGGGCACAGCAGGCAGAATTAGATCAGAGCAGGAATGGTGGGGCCCCTCTATAATGCATGCAGTTCTACAGACCAAAAAACTCAGCACAGGGATGGTTGGAACTTCTCCTAATGGACACAGCAGGTGTATAGATCTGGCAATTAAATGCAGCAGGGGGGAGGAAGCAAAGAAGCTGCTCAGACCTGGGAATTCAGAAAAGGGATGGTGGAAACCCCTTATAATGAGCAGAGCAAGCGTACAGACCTGGCAATCCTGGTAGACCTGATAGGGATGGTGGGAACTCCTGTTTTTAGCACAATCAGTGTGCAGATCCAGGAACTCGATACAGGTCTCATTACATGTATACATTTTCTCATGAACAATAACCACATTCATAGTTAGAATTTTTCCATCTTCCTCTTTCAATTTTTCGAAAGCTCACATCAATTTGACCCTTAGAAAACTAAGATTTTATAAAATTCTGCCAGTGTTTTGTCAAACAGGAAACCCCAGGTGAGCTTTTATCAGTGGATTGACCTAGCTTTGACCAAATATGTAGGCAATGTTCTGGAAAGGCCTTCAACCAGCAACCCCAAGCTAGCTTTGATCAGTGGATTGGACCTTGCTTTGAACAAACATGGAGGTAATGTCCTGGAAGGTCCTTCAACTAGCCAGCACCAGGTAAGCTTTTATTAGTTAATTGGACCTAGCTTTGACCACACATGGAGGCAATGTTCTGGAAGGTCTTCAACCAGTAACCTCAGGTAAGCTTTCATACATGGAGGGAATGTTCTGGAAAATCCCTCAACCAGTAAACCCTAGATGAGCTTTCTTCTGTGGATTGGACCTAGCTTTGATTAAGCAAAGTAAATGTTCTGGAAGGGCCCTCAACTAGGCTACCTCAGTAAGCTTTTATTGGTGGATTGGGCATTGCTTTGACCAACAAAGGAGGCAATGTCCTGGAATGTCCTTTTTGTCCCTCCTCCCTTTTAGGGTCGGAGATCTGGAGCCAAGGCCTTGAGGTTAGTTTCCTGCATGCAGACTATATGATCCTCCTCTATGTAGACATCCAAATACCTAGAACTGCTGCTGGGTGCCATAGACACCTTGGATGTGATGTCAGCAGCCCCAACAGATTTAGAGCTGTCAGTCAAGTAGCACTCTATAGTATTCTCCTTTGCTCCTCCCCCAGCAGCTATATAAATGGTTATAAGGGAGGTGAAGGGGGTACAATAGAGCTCTGTCAACACAGACAGTCTATAGACTTTCCCAGAAGAGGAGAGACTATGATGTTCAAAGAGGGAGGGGGCTGTGCTTGTGAATTGACCAATTGAAACATTGTCAATTTTTTCTATTATGTTCAAAGGCTTAGTTCAACTAAATAAAAAAATACTTGTGGAAAAGAAACACACAGAAAGGTAGCACTTAAAATTCTTGAATTTTTTCACGTTTTTACCTGCATTTTTTTAAATTGCTAATGGGGTCTCTTTAAGAACCCAGGAAAGTAACTGGAACTCCCACGTAGAGAAGGCTCAGGATCCGTCTACACTGAATGTAAACCCTTGGGTGTTACTTGGCTAGATACTATATAGGTTCAGTTCCCACCTGAATCTGGTGACACCTCCGAATATACCCACAACACGTCGACACTCTGAGAATATGTTTTTTTTATGGACTTTATTGAAGAAGATTCCTCTGGGTACACACACCCTGCCCAGTGTATGGGTTCTAGCAGTACAGGGAGTGAGACCTTTCTGGCTTTTCACAAGCAGCCCCTGATCCATGTGGTCTCAACCCAAAATGTCTCCTTCCCCACGTGTGTCTTTCTTAGCCCCCTTCTTCCTCAACAGCCAATCATAAGTTCATTTACAGCAGTGCTGCTATGGGTGGATCAGCTGTAGCAACAACCAATCAGAGCACAGTCCTGTTTTTTTTCCTGTCTGTCTCTCACAAAGACAAAAAGAGAAAAAAATGCCTTGCAGCTGCTGTTTAAGATATAAAGCAACCAGCACTCTGCTACATGAAGTTACAGCATTGAGATATAATTGCTGCAAGGTGAAGGTCATCCCACCACATCCCCCCCCCCTGATTTTTGGTTAAGTTCAAGTGAAGTATGGACTTTAGCCCTTTAGAGGTGTCCCTGCTGCCCAGCTTGGACATTGAGATCGTATCTATCCCAGCTTTTTGGTCCTTGTGGGGTACCCTCTGCTCGGCCTTGCAAGATCGCAATTCAGCTTGGCTTCAGCTGCTTGCTTCTATTGGGTTAGAGGCTTAGCCCCCACAGGGAACGAGATTGCGACCCCCCCACACACACACATGTAAGGGTGTGACGCATGGATTAATTCTGGTGTGTAATGTTAAACTGCAATATGTTCTTTGGTCAGCAGATGGCAGCAAAGTACAAGAATCGATTTTGTAGTGACTTTTGCTAAGACAAGATAAATGCTTATTTACCCTATAAAGTTTAATGAATACTAATTTAGGGGCTGAGTAGGACCCTCAGAAGGGTCATAGTGAACTGTAAATGCAGGTTTGAGGCTGCAATTAAGAAATGACTTACTGCATCACAAACTCTATGGGAAGGGGAGGAGTTCCTGTGCTGAGGAGGAAGTGGAGTCTGGGTCTGGCTGTTGGATGCTGAGGACGTCTGGAGAATCTGTGTGGGGCCTGGAAGAGGATTTACGGCTCACAGTGGAAACTGGCGAGGGCACCTAAGGGAGATTCACAACGAGACCAGGAAACAAGTGACTGTATGGTCCGGTTCCGGAGTTGGTCAGAAGAAAGCACCAAGAGCCTGTCAGGGAACATAAGTGCGGCTTTGCCACAGCACATCGCACCACACGTGGTCAGTGACATTTTGGATATACCAGAAAGCTACACGAGACTTACTCCACTTTCCTTTGGATTACAAATAGTATTGCGCAATACTTAGGGTGCACCCCAACATTATATCTTGCTCAGGAACATTCAGGCGCAGCCAGGCTGCTTTCTGGACATCGGGGGAAAGTCCACAAGTACGGGGTCAGTGTTAGACAGTATTATCCTTACTGTATGGTTATGCGCTGTTATCATTCTGTTTACGTATGCTCAACTACATGATCACTATAACTGTTCAGTAAATGTAATTGTTTTAAAAGAACCGCTGTCTGTGTCTGTGTGGCATCGTGTACCCTCTGAATCTGTGGGCCCAGCCCTCGGCTTTCCTTCACACACACACTCTGCATTACTGTCTTTGATGTGATGTTCACAAACTATGTGCAAGCAGATAACTGAGGTGACGAGCTATCAATGTTCATTTTGTGAGTGGATGTATGGGTCTCTCTTAGAGGATATGTATAGGGAGCATCAATGGGAGGAGGCTGTGGACTGAGAGATGTCAGCCGGGGATGGAGGAGACACTGGACAACTGGACAGTCATCAGGCAGCACTTCTAGGTGTTGAAGCAAACTTTGTATATGGAAGATGATACCCTCTTACATGGGTCTCTCTTGCCTGATCAATGTGGTTCGGTGGATTGCCACGATCCATCTCTCCCAATGGATAGAGACAGTCCACGGGTCCTCTGGTTCAGGCTTGGTGTTCTGCTTTGTCTCCCGCTATCAGAGTGGCCTGCCTGGCAATGTAGCAGGCCGGGCAGTCAGTAAGCTCTTTCTGCTCTCTCTCTCTCCAATCCTGGCTCCTAGTTCAGCACTTCAGCCAACAGCAGACCTCCTTCTCTTTCAAGCTATTGTAAAGGCTGAAGGTTTTTTACCTTCGTGAATTCTATGCATGAAGGTAAAAAACCTTCTGTGTGCAGCACCCCCACCCCCAGCCCCCTCTATGCTTACTTTCGCCCCATCGAGATCCAGCGATGTGCATGAGAGCCTCAGCTGTCCTGGGTCTCTGCCTCATTGCCTGAGAGAGCAAGCAGGAGCCACTGGCTCTCGCTGCTGTCAATCACAGCCAGCCAGCCAATGAGAAGAGAGAGGGGGAGGGGCCAAGCCACAGCTCCATGTGTGAATGGACACAAGGAGCAGTGGGTGCCCCCATAGCAAGCTGCTTGCTATGGGGGCACCTGACAGAAAGGAGGAGCCTTGCGGGAGACCCGAGAAGAGGAGGATCGGGGCTCCTCTGTGCAAAACCACTTCACACAGCAGGTAAGTATAGACATGTTTGTTATTTTACAAAAAAAATGAACCTTTAGTATTGCTTTCAATCCCCCTCCGCACTCCTCTTCCTAAACTCCCGGGCTTTGATATATATATGCCCCTGTCCATACGCTACTGCTCCTGGGAAATATAGTCCCCGACACTCTGCTTATCTGCCAAGTCCTGCTGCTCAGAAATACAAGTTCCAGAGGGCTGTTCTGTACATGTGAGTAACCCTGAAGAGCAATCCACCACCATCTCATTCCCATTTTATGTATAACAAGTAATAACATTTCAATGGGTTGCAGAGGTCTGAAGATTTCCCCTTCCCCTACTCTCCCTTGTGTGTCTTTGTCCTTTTAATAAAGCTTTGGGCCAGTGGAACGCTTTTCCTCCACCCTTATCGCTCTTCTCTATCCCCCATCACACCCGTTGCTTATTGAATTGTTTTTGAAATGTTGCATGCTTTGTTGTAGTTGCTGGGCCATGTAGGACGTTTGGGGCAGGGGTCTAACTCAGGCACTGCATGTGTGACATGGTGCCACTTGGTAATTTGGTGGTACCTTAAGGGCCACACACTGCTTTCAGAGTAAGGGGTGTAATGCATGATGTGATGGTTCGGGGAACTCTGCCCCGCACAACACATTAGGCATCACACCGCAGGGTGAAGGTATTTATTGTACAATTGGAACTGTATTGTAATTATTATTATACAGGATATATATGGTGCAGACATAACAGTTCCAATGCAATTTGGTACAAGAGGAAACTGGGGGCCCGGCTCCTAAGAACTTACCATCTAGGAGGAAGGGTTGAGTGATACAAAAGGTAATAGCTGTGGGGGGAGGAGCTGATGGAGGAAATAAATGGCAATTTACTAGTTAGAAGAAGGATAGGCTTCTTTAAAGAGAAAAGTTTTCAGGGATTCTCTACAGGTGGATAGATTAGGAGATGGACAGATTGGGGTAGGGAGTTCCATAGGGTGGGAGAAGCTCGGGAGAAGTCCTGCAGGCAAGCATGAGAAGAGGTGACACTGGAACTAGAGAGCAGAAGGTCTTGGGAGGATCAAAGAGAGCGGTTTGGTTGATATTTTGAGACCTGATTGGTGATGTAGCCGGGGGCAGAGTTGTGGATGGCTTTGTAAGTTGTGGTTAGTATTTTGAATGTTATTTTCTAGGTGAATGGAAGCCAGTGGTGGGGTTGGCAGAGAGGGGTGGAGGACACTGAGTGGAGGCCAGTGGAGGGGTTGGCAGAGAGGGGTGGAGGACACTGAGTGGAGGTCAGTGGAGGGATTGGCAGAGAGGGGTGGAGGACACTGAGTGGAGGTCAGTGGAGGGATTGGCAGAGGGGTGGAAGACACTGAATGGAGGTCAGTGGAGGGATTGGCAGAGAGGGGTGGAGGACACTGAATGGAGGTCAGTGGAGGGATTGGCAGAGACATACAGGACACTGAGTGGCAGCCAGTGGAGGGATTGGCAGAGAGGGGTGGAGGACACTGAATGGAGGTCAGTGGAGGGATTGGCAGAGAGGGGTGGAGGACACTGAGTGGAGGTCAGTGGAGGGATTGGCAGAGGTATAGAGGACACTGAGTGGCAGCCAGTGGAGGGCTTTGCAGAGAGGGGTGGAGGACACTGAATGGAGGTCAGTGGAGAGATTGGAAGAGAGAGGTGGAGGACACTGAGTGGAGGTCAGTGGAGGGATTGGCAGAGAGGGGTAGAGGACACTGAATGGAGGTCAGTGGAGGGATTGGCAGAGAGGGGTTGAGGACACTGAATGGAGGCCAGTGGAAGGATTGGCAGAGAGGCATGGAGGACACTGAGTGGAGGCCAGTGGAGGGATTGGCAGAGGCATACAGGACACTTAGTGGAGGTCATCAGTGGAGGGATTGGCAGAGAGGGGTGGAGGACACTGAATGGAGGTCAGTGGAGAGATTGGCAGAGGGGGTGGAGGACACTGAGTGGATGTCAGTGGAGGAATTGGCAGAGAGGGATGGAGGACACTGAATGGAGGTCAGTGGAGGGATTGGCAGAGAGGGATGGAGGACACTGAATGGAGGTCAGTGGAGGGATTGGCAGAGGCATACAGGGCACTGAGTGGCGGCCAGTGGAGGGATTGACAGAGAGGGGTGGAGGACACTGAATGGAGGTCAGTGGAGGGATTGGCAGAGAGGGGTGGAGGACACTGAGTGGAGGTCAGTGGAGAGATTGGCAGAGAGGGGTGGAGGGCACTGAGTGGAGGTCAGTGGAGGGATTGGCAGAGAGGGGTGGAGGACACTGAGTGGAGGGATTGGCAGAGAGGGGTGGAGGACACTGAATGGAGGTCAGTGGAGGGATTGGCAGAGAGGGGTGGAGGACACTGAATGGAGGTCAGTGGAGGGATTGGCAGAGAGGGGTGGAGGACACTGAGTGGAGGTCAGTGGAGGGATTGGCAGAGAGGGATGGAGGACACTGAGTGGAGGTCAGTGGAGGGATTGGCAGAGAGGGGTGGCAGACACTGAACGGTTGGTAAGATGGATGGACCTGGCATCAGCATTCATGATGGACTGGAGGGCAGATCGCCTATCTAAATGTAAGCCAATGATGAGGGAGTCGCAGTAGTCGAGGCGGGAGATGACCAGGGAGTGAATTCGGAGCTTTGTATTATCATTGGTTAATAAGGGGCGTATTCTGGAGATGTTGCGGAGGTTGAGGCGGCATGAACAGTATTGCAGTGTATTCATGCTCTGCGTCACCATACAGGGTGGAGTGTACCTCGATAAAGTATCTTGTTTTTGATACATACAGTATTTTCTATAAAATAAAGTTTAAAACCTGGAATAGGGTTCACCATATCATTTGGAAGTTAAATATTTTAGGAAATGTTTTCTGGTTCTTTTCTGTGATGTAAAATGTACAATTATAACTATAAAATACATTTTTGATGTTTTTATCTTTCTTTGGAATTACATAGGTGCGGCATTTAGGATAAACTTACTTTTCATTTTCTGCAGATCTTCTGTCACTTTCCCCAAAAATCCCAAAATCCTCTGAATGTCGCTGGAAAAATACGCTGAAATACACAGAATGTCAGGTTAGAGTTGGCTTCCTTTATACCAGAAGTCTCCAGACTACGGCCCACTGCAAGATTTTATCCAGACCAAAGCTAGGATTAGTGGCCTACAGTTTCCATTTCTCCTCAACATCCGCCCTTCCCGGTCTCCAGTGCAGGTTCCCTTGGCTACGCTGTCAGTGTACCATCATTGGTTGCTAGGGCTGCTGGTGTCCTAACTAGAGATGAGCGAATCGAAGTAGGCGAAGTGGAATTCGTTTCGAATATTAGGAAAATTTCGATTCGCGTCGAATCCGAAAATAAGCAGACTTCGGATGCGCGAATCGAAATTTTTCCTAAAATGGCGGCGACATGTGCGGCGACGGAGCGGGGATGTCTGGGAAGGCGCGCAGACAAGGCGCGCTGACCCATAATGCATTCATTCATGACATCGCATTAGCCAATCAGCAGCCAGCCAGCCAGTACAGTGTAATTTTTTTTTTTTTTTTTTAAGTCCGCAAACGTGCAACTATAACGAAAAAACCCGTAAGTGTTCACAAAAAAAGTGCAAGTGCAAAACACCACACGAAAAAGTGCACTTAGGGGTGTGCTGTGTCCTACCCCTAAAGGGGCTTGGACCGCTTACCCTGATCCCCCGGGGCATGAAGCTCCTGACGGGGACAAGGTTCCCAATTGGTCCTCCTGGCCAAAAGGCCTGGTGGACCACCGTTCCTTGTGTCCAGCCGAAGCCGGACATCCAGTACTAGGCAAGGAGGCTCTCCCAAAGAAGAGTCCCCTAGGGATCAGGGGAGGAAGGAACCGTATGGCCACACATCCTCCCCCTAGACTTCAGGGTAGGCCCGAGGACCCACACCCTCCATCCGTGAAAAAACACACACATAAGAGCAAAAAAGTGACAAACGTGGGAAGTGCATAATAAATAAAGAGAAAGAAAAAATAAAAAAGTGGTACCGTGCCGAATTGTGCACAGACCAGGCCCTGAGGCCCGTAGCAAAAATTGCCCTGGACTTGGCCAAAAGACCTGGTCCTTAGGGCGCTGTGCAAAAAGATGTGTAAAAACAGTGGCCATGTGTCATTTTCAAACCGTGGGGTCCCACACCCAAGTGTTACTAGTGACACCCCTGAGCGCGTCTCCCCAGGGGGCACTGAGTTTGCGGACTTTTTGCGTCCCCAGCCCCTGGCCAGACCAAGGTAGCTTGTTCAAATCAGGAGGTACTGGGTCTTTCCAGCCTTCCCAGAGGAATTACTCCCGAGGCCCCAGAATGAATCATGGCGCTCCCCGGTATCTGTCCCTCCGGTCCAGCCTTCCGGACCCCCATCATACCAGTGAGGGTACTATCCAACCAACCCCACAAAGACAGAGTGGTCGGGAGCACCACCACTGGACACTGATAAGAACAGATACTACACTTGATCTTAGCCAAAAGGCCAGCACTGTGTTATGGTCGAGCTATAAATGGCGGCCATTTTAGAATTCTCCATTTGCCTCCAGTCATTCAACAGAGGCAGACCGCTCTGTATTCAGGGAGAGAGTTAGGGACAGAGAAACGTTACTTAGGGACACAGAAACATTACTTAGGGCCACAGAATCGTTACTTAGGGACACAGAAACATTACTTAGGGCCACAGAATCGTTACTTAGGGCCACAGAATTGTTACTTAGGGACAGACACAGAATTGTTACTGAGGGACACAGATTTGTTACTGAGGGCCACAGAACCGTCACTTAGGGCCACAGAAACGTTACTTAGGGCCACAGAATCGTTAGTTAGGGCCACAGAAACGTTACTTAGGGACACAGAATTGTTACTTAGGGCCACAGAAACGTTACTTAGGGCCACAGAATTGTTACTTAGGGACAGACACAGAATTGTTATTGAGGGACACAGAATTGTTACTGAGGGCCACAGAACCGTTACTTAGGGCCACAGAAACGTTACTTAGGGCCACAGAATTGTTACTTAGGGACAGACACAGAATTGTTACTGAGGGATACAGAATTGTTACTGAGGGCCACAGAACCGTTACTTAGGGCCACAGAAACGTTACTTAGGGCCACAGAATTGTTACTTAGGGACAGACACAGAATTGTTACTGAGGGACACAGATTTGTTACTGAGGGCCACAGAAACGTTACTTAGGGCCACAGAATCGTTACTTAGGGCCACAGAAACTTTACTTAGGGCCACAGAAACTTTACTTAGGGCCACAGAATTGTTACTTAGGAACAGACACAGAATTGTTACTGAGGGACACAGAATTGTTACTGAGGGCCACAGAACCGTTACTTAGGGCCACAGAAATGTTACTTAGGGACACAGAATTGTTACTCAGGGACAGACACAGAATTGTTACTGAGGGATATAGAATTGTTACTGAGGGACACAGAAACGTTACTTAGGGCCACAGAAACGTTACTTAGGGCCACAGAAACGTTACTTAGGGCCACAGAATTGTTACTTAGGGACAGACACAGAATTGTTACTGAGGGACACAGAATTGTTACTGAGGGCCACAGAACCGTTACTTAGGGCCACAGAAACGTTACTTAGGGCCACAGAATCGTTACTTAGGGCCACAGAAACGTTACTTAGGGCCACAGAAACGTTACTTAGGGCCACAGAAACTTTACTTAGGGCCACAGAATTGTTACTCAGGGACAGACACAGAATTGTTACTGAGGGATACAGAATTGTTACTGAGGGACACAGAAACGTTACTTAGGGCCACAGAAACGTTACTTAGGGCCACAGAAATGTTACTTAGGGCCACAGAATTGTTACTTAGGGACAGACACAGAATTGTTACTGAGGGACAGAGATTTGTTACTGAGGGCCACAGAAACGTTACTTAGGGCCACAGAATCGTTACTTAGGGCCACAGAAACTTTACTTAGGGCCACAGAAACTTTACTTAGGGCCACAGAATTGTTACTTAGGAACAGACACAGAATTGTTACTGAGGGACACAGAATTGTTACTGAGGGCCACAGAACCGTTACTTAGGGCCACAGAAACGTTACTTAGGGCCACAGAAACGTTACTTAGGGCCACAGAATTTTTACTTAGGGACAGACACAGAATTGTTACTGAGGGACACAGAATTGTTACTGAGGGCCACAGAACCGTTACTTAGGGCCACAGAAACGTTACTTAGGGCCACAGAATCGTTACTTAGGGCCACAGAAACGTTACTTAGGGCCACAGAAACTTTACTTAGGGCCACAGAATTGTTACTCAGGGACAGACACAGAATTGTTACTGAGGGATACAGAATTGTTACTGAGGGACACAGAAACGTTACTTAGGGACACAGAATTGTTACTTAGGGCCACAGAAACGTTACTTAGGGCCACAGAATTGTTACTTAGGGACAGACACAGAATTGTTATTGAGGGACACAGAATTGTTACTGAGGGCCACAGAACCGTTACTTAGGGCCACAGAAACGTTACTTAGGGCCACAGAATTGTTACTTAGGGACAGACACAGAATTGTTACTGAGGGATACAGAATTGTTACTGAGGGCCACAGAACCGTTACTTAGGGCCACAGAAACGTTACTTAGGGCCACAGAATTGTTACTTAGGGACAGACACAGAATTGTTACTGAGGGACACAGATTTGTTACTGAGGGCCACAGAAACGTTACTTAGGGCCACAGAATCGTTACTTAGGGCCACAGAAACTTTACTTAGGGCCACAGAAACTTTACTTAGGGCCACAGAATTGTTACTTAGGAACAGACACAGAATTGTTACTGAGGACCACAGAACCGTTACTTAGGGCCACAGAAACGTTACTTAGGGACACAGAATTGTTACTCAGGGACAGACACAGAATTGTTACTGAGGGATACAGAATTGTTACTGAGGGACACAGAAACGTTACTTAGGGCCACAGAAACGTTACTTAGGGCCACAGAAACGTTACTTAGGGCCACAGAATTGTTACTTAGGGACAGACACAGAATTGTTACTGAGGGACACAGAATTGTTACTGAGGGCCACAGAACCGTTACTTAGGGCCACAGAAACGTTACTTAGGGCCACAGAATCGTTACTTAGGGCCACAGAAACGTTACTTAGGGCCACAGAAACTTTACTTAGGGCCACAGAATTGTTACTCAGGGACAGACACAGAATTGTTACTGAGGGATACAGAATTGTTACTGAGGGACACAGAAACGTTACTTAGGGCCACAGAAACGTTACTTAGGGCCACAGAAATGTTACTTAGGGCCACAGAATTGTTACTTAGGGACAGACACAGAATTGTTACTGAGGGACAGACACAGAATTGTTACTGAGGGCCACAGAACCGTTACTTAGGGTCACAGAAACGTTACTCAGGGCCACAGAAACGAAACATAGGGCCACAGAATCGTTACTTAGGGACACAGAAACGTTACTTAGGGACACAGAATTGTTACTCAGGGACAGACACAGAATTGTTACTGAGGGCCACAGAATTGTTACTGAGGGCCACAGAACTGTTACTTAGGGCCACAGAAACGTTACTTAGGGCCACAGAAATGTTACTTAGGGCTACAGAAACGTTACTTAGGGCCACAGAAATGTTACTTAGGGCTACAGAAACGTTACTTAGGGCCACAGAATCGTTACTTAGGGCCATAGAAACGTTACTTAGGGCCACAGAAACGTTACTTAGGGCTACAGAAACGTTATTTAGGGCCACAGAATCGTTACTTAGGGCCACAGAAACGTTACTCAGGGACAGACACAGAATTTTTACTGAGGGACACAGAATTGTTACTGAGGGCCACAGAACTGTTACTTAGGGCCACAGAAACGTTACTTAGGGCCACAGAAATGTTACTTAGGGCTACAGAAACGTTACTTAGGGCCACAGAATTGTTACTTAGGGCCACAGAAATGTTACTTAGGGCCACAGAAACATTACTTAGGGCTACAGAAACGTTACTTAGGGCCACAGAATCGTTACTTAGGGCCACAGAAACGTTACTTAGGGCCACAGAAACGTTACTTAGGGACACAGAATTGTTACTCAGGGACAGACACAGAATTGTTACTGAGGGACACAGATTTGTTACTGAGGGCCATAGAAACGTTACTTAGGGCCACAGAAACGTTACTTAGGGACACAGAATTGTTACTCAGGGACAGACACAGAATTGTTACTCAGGGACACAGAATTGTTACTGAGGGACACAGAATTGTTACTCAGGGACACAGAATTGTTACTCAGGGACACGGAATTGTTACTGAGGGACCCAGAATTGTTACTCAGGGACACAGAATTGTTACTCAGGGACACAGAATTGTTACTCAGGGACAGACACAGAATTGTTACTCAGGGACAGACACAGAATTGTTACTCAGGGACAGACACAGAATTGTTACTGAGGGACACAGAATTGTTACTGAGGGCCACAGAACTGTTACTTAGGGCCAGAGAAACGTTACTCAGGGACACAGAATTGTTACTCAGGGACAGACACAGAATTGTTACTCAGGGACAGACACAGAATTGTTACTGAGGGACACAGAATTGTTACTGAGGGACACAGAATTGTTACTGAGGGACACAGAATTGTTACTGAGGGCCACAGAACTGTTACTTAGGGCCACAGAAACGTTACTCAGGGACACAGAATTGTTACTCAGGGACAGACACAGAATTGTTACTCAGGGACAGACACAGAATTGTTACTCAGGGACACAGAATCGTTTAATTAAAGAGTATGTCAGACAACACGCAGAGGAGTGGCAGAGGAGGCAATGTTTTAGGAGCGAGCAGACGTGGCAGCAGAGGAAGGGGTCGAGGCAGCACTAGTCGCAGCCAGAGGCCAGTGCTCCCGGTGTCATCCAGCGGTCGTGTCTCCACCGACAACCCTGCCGTCATCGATTGGTTGGCTCGGTCGTCTTCCTCTTCCCAGGTCACCTCTGACACCTACAGCCAATGGTCGGTGTGTACGTCAGACACAACCGTTAGTTGGCATGGCCCGGGAGCAAGCCCACTGAAATCACGTGTCCTCTACCTGCCCCTGTCCTTTGCTGTTCCCTCACCAAGCGAAGTATCGCATGCTGTGGGCTCAGCCCCACTGTACAGTGAGGAAGAGCTAACAGAGGGTGGTCAGGAACGGGGGGAGACATCCGCCTCTTCAGCAGCCAGGCGAAGAAGTAGTGGCGAGGAGAGTGGCTCGGTAGCCGGTCTAGAGACAGGTCTGTCTCCTGACCCAGACGCAGCCGAGGGGGCTAGTAGTGAGGCGGAGACCCTAATTGATGATGATGAGGCTGATCGCACTTGGCAGCCTCGTCGTCATCAGGCTATTGCTTCCGCATCATCAGGAGAAGAGGGTGCCAGCTTGGCAGTGAGCGAAACAGTCGGTGGGTTGCCCAGGAGGCAGCAGGGTCGCAGCAGTGTCAGTGGAGGCAAATGGCCACGGAGTACAGCACCAGCTCCACTGCAGCCTACCACCACGGCCAGTAGTGGTGCCGGTGTGCACGGAGGAAGTAGCAGTCAGCCAGTGAGGAGTATCGGGGGCAAAGTTTCCTACTCGGCGGTGTGGCAATTTTTTGTCAAGCCGCCCGAGGAAGTAAACGTAGCCGTATGTCGACTATGTGGCCAGAAAGTCAAGCGTGGCCAGGGGGCCCATGTTGGGACTACAGCGTTGCGGCAGCATATGCAGCGTCGCCATTTGGTGGCCTGGGAAAACCGTGATAAAGATACGGCGGTTCTGCCCGCCCCAGCCCCCGCTCCATCACCCGCTCCGTTACTTGCTCCGTCACCCGACGTCAATCGCCCTCTATCAGCCAGTCAAGGCTCCAACACCTCTGCTGAGGGGAGTTGTCGCTCGTTGGCATCTTCCGCTCGTTCAGATGCTCCTTCTCCTGCTACTCCTCTTCACGGATTCCGTCAGCAGTCTTTTTTGGAATCCGTTTCCAAGAGACAACAGTTTGCGAGCACGCACCCGACGGTGCAAAAGCTGAACGTCCTCCTGTCCAAGTTGCTGGTGCTGCAGTCCCTCCCTTTCCAAGTGGTGGACTCAGCACCTTTCCGAGAAATGATGGCTTGTGCCGAGCCGCGGTGGAGAGTGCCAAGCCGGCATTTCTTCACCAAAAAGGCAGTGCCAGCCCTGCATTCACATGTAGAAGAGATGGTGGGCCAGTCTTTGAGCATGTCGGTCTCTGCCAAAGTGCACGGCAGCGCCGACGTGTGGAGCTGTAACTATGGTCAGGGACAGTACATGTCATTTACGGCCCACTGGGTGAACGTGGTGCCGTCACAGCCGCACCAGCAACTTGGACAAGTCACGCCGCTTTTGCCTCCACGTTTGCACGTCCTTGGTCCGGCAAAGATGTCCGCCTCTACCACTTTCTTCTTCCTTCGTGTCCTCAGCCGCCACCCCCGTGCCAAGTCCCATTACCCGACTGGCATATCACATGTGCAGGGTGCAACGGTGTCACGCTGTGCTGCACCTGGTATGCCTTGGCGAACGTAGTCACACAGGGGAGGAACTTCTGAGTGTAATTAACAGAGAAATCGACAGATGGCTGTCTCCGCGCAAACTGAAAATCGGAACCATGTTGACCGACAACGGAAAGAACATGGTGTCTGCTCTGCGTCAAGGAAGGTTGTGCCATGCGCCATGCATGGCTCACGTGTTCAATCTGGTTGTCAAGCGGTTCCTAAAATCCACCATCCCACTGCAAGACATCCTTAAAATGTCACGTAAACTTTGCATGCATTTCAGCCATTCCTACACCGCAAAGCACACCCTCCTTGAGCTGCAGCGGCAGAACGGAATTCCACAGCATCGCCTGATCTGCGACGTTGCAACAAGGTGGAATTCAACCCTACACATGTTAGACCGCCTTTACGAGCAGCGAAAGGCCATCACCGATTTCCTGATGTTACAAGCGGATAAAGGTACTCCCCTGTGTAACTTCGATGTCAGCCATTGGCAGCTCATGCGTGACAACTGCCGCTTGCTCAGGCCCTTTGAGGAGGCCACGCTATCCGTGAGTCGGCAGGACTATGGGATGAACGACGTCATTCCTCTGTTGCACGTCCTGGAACAAATGCTGTTAACAATGGCTGGTCAGGGTGCGGTAGACGTGGCGCACAGATCTCAACGCCACATGACCCCTGTGGGGACAGGACAGGAAGAAGAGGAGGAGGTAGAGGAGGACATTTGTGCTCAGGAATTATTGAGGGAAATAGGTGGTTTTTCCACTCAGCGGACAGGAGTGGAGGAGCAGGAGCATGTGGTAGAGGAGGAGGAGACAGAGGACCCAGACGCACCATGGCAGTATGCTGTGGAGATGGAGGCAGGGAGTCCCTCGCATTCCTTGGCACAAATGGCCCATAGCATGCTCGGTTGCTTGCGTAGCGACAGCCGAATAATAACCATCAGACAGAGGGATGACTTTTGGCTGTCCACCTTGTTGGACCCTCGCTACCGTTCAAAAATGGTGGCCTTTTTCACACCTGCTGAGAGGGAGGCCAAAATAACGTACTATAAAAACCACCTATGTAGTCAGTTGGTCTCTGCCTTTGTGCGCCAACGTCCATCCTCAGACACTGTGGGCCCTGTGTGCTCGCGTTCCACTGCCATGGCAGCAAAGGAGGGGTGGGGTGGTAGGAGCAGTGGTAGCTCCACCAGCAGCGGCTGCCTCAGTCTGCAGTCAATGATGAGTAGCTTTCTTCACCAGCGCAGTGAGGAAACTACTAACCAGCCGCAGCAGCAGCAGCATCAGGTGGACCTGGAGCAGGACCTCAAACAACAGGCTTGGGCCTACTTGGACAGCACCCTGCCAACCGAGGTAGACAATCCCCTTGACTACTGGGCAACGAAACTTGACCTTTGGCCCCAACTAGCTGAATTTGCCCTTGAAAGGCTGTCATGCCCGGCCAGTAGCGTGGCATCGGAGCGCGTGTTTAGTGCGGCAGGAGGTATTGTAACTCCGCGGAGGACACGACTGTCCACCCAAAGTGTGGAGAGACTCACGTTTGTGAAAATGAATCAGGCGTGGATTAGTCTGGATTTCAAACCACCAGTTCCTGACACAACTGACTAAATCCGCCATGAATCATGCCCCAAACATGTGCCACTTTCACGTCTCCTCACACTGCTGGTGTGTTCCATTTTTGTCATAGGGTGCTGGCAGATTACGTGCCTCCCATAGCTGCTGCCAGGACCATAATCTGCCATGGGCCCCTATACTGCCTCCTCATGCTGCTGCCAAGTCCAGAGTCTCTCATGGGTCCCTGTACGGCGTCCCATTGCTGCTGTCTCCATCGCCACACTCTGCCATGTGCCACTTTCAGGTCTCCTCACACATTGCTGGTGTGTTCAATTTTTTGACATAGGGTGCTGGCAGATTACGGGCCTCCCATAGCTGCTGCCAGGCCCCTAATCTGCCATGGGCCCCTGTACCGCCTCCTCATGCTGCTGCCAGGTCCACAGTGTCTCATGCCATGTGCCACTTTCAGGTCTCCTCACACACTGCTGGTGTGTTCAATTTTTTGACATAGGGTGCTGGCAGATTACGGGCCTCCCATAGCTGCTGCCAGGCCCCTAATCTGCCATGGGGCCCTATACCGCCTCCTCATGCTGCTGCCAGGTCCAGAGTCTCTCATGGGTCCCTGTACGGCCTCCCATTGCTGCTGTCTCCATCGCCACACTCTGCCATGTGCCACTTTCAGGTCTCCTCACACTGCTGGTGTGTTGAATTTTTTGACATAGGGTGCTGGCAGATTACGGGCCTCCTATAGCTGCTGCCAGGCCCCTAATCTGCCATAGGCCCCTATATACCGCCTCCTCATGCTGCTGCTAGGTCCAGAGTCTCTCATGGGTCCCTGTACGGCCTCCCATTGCTGCTGTCTCCATCGCCACACTCTGCCATGTGCCACTTTCAGGTCTCCTCACACACTGTTGGTGTGTTGAATTTTTTGACATAGGGTGCTGGCAGATTACGGGCCTCCCATAGCTGCTGCCAGGCCCCTAATCTGCCATGGGGCCCTATACCGCCTCCTCATGCTGCTGCCAGGTCCAGAGTCTCTCATGGGTCCCTGTACGGTGCCCCATTGCTGCTGTCTCCATCGCCACACTCTGCCATGTGCCACTTTCAGGTCTCCTCACACTGCTGGTGGGTTCCATTTTGTCATAGGGTGCTGTATGGCCTCCCATTGCTGCTGCCTCCACCGCCACACTGTGGCTCCACACTCTGGTTTTGGCCCCGTGACTGGCCAAATGAGTGAAGTGTGCGGTGATTCTAAGATCGACGGCACTCATCTGCATGTCATACTGACTGACAGTATTATTTCTCTTCCCCAGCAGACTCCAAGGGCATTTAAATTAAAGGTACAGTGTTCTGCACTAATATAAAGGCTCTCTGAAGCCTAGAAACACCCTTTTATAAGTTAAATTCGCAGCGAATATATTCGACTTGAATCTAAATTTTTCCACGAATTCGCCAAATCAGTCGAATCAAATTTTTGAATACTTCGCTCATTTCTAGTCCTAACGACCAACCAAATGCTTGCCCCAGCATTTGCAGGAGGACTGCTGCTCCAGAGACACTCCGGGTTACTCCAGGCACCCAGCCACAATATAAATGGGGACTGTGATATAGGCAAGACTCTGATGGGGATTCTGGTGTAAGGGGAGTCTCTGATGGGGACTCTAATTTAAAAAGGACTATACAGTAAAGGAGACTCTGACAGGGATCCTGATGTAAGGGAAGACTCTTCTTTAAGAGAGACTCTGATGGGGACCCTGATGTCAGGAGGAACTCTTTTAAAAGTAAAACTTCTGATAGGGGCACTGATGTAAGAGGGACACTGATAGGGACTCTAGTGTAAGGAAAGGCTCTGATGGGGACTCTAATGCAAGGGGTGACTTTTATTAGGACTCTGGTGTAAGGAGGACTCTTATGAGACCCCAATGTAATGGAGGACTCTAATGGGACCCTGCTGTAAAGCAGGACTCCAACCGGGATCCCGATGTAAGGGTAGATTCTGATTTAAGTGCGGACTCTGATGGGGACCCTGATGTAGGTGAGACTCTAATGGCAGTGAGACTCTGGTAGAGAGCCTAATGTAAGGGGGGACTCTCATGGCGACTGTGGTGTAAGGGGAGACTGTCATGGGGACTATGGTGTAAGGGGAGACTCACATGGGGACTATGGTGTAAGGGGAGACTGTCATGGAGACTATGGTGTAAGGGGAGACTCTCATGGGGACTGTGGTGTAATGTTGTAAGGGGAGACTGTCATGGGGACTATGGTGTAAGGGGAGACTGTCATGGGGACTATGGTGTAAGGGGAGACTCTCATGGGGACTATGGTGTAAGGGGAGACTCTCATGGGGACTATGGTGTAAGGGGAGACTCTCATGGGGACTATGGTGTAAGGGGAGACTGTCATGGGGACTATGGTGTAAGGGGAGACTCTCATGGGGACTATGGTGTAAGGGGAGACTCTCATGGGGACTATGGTGTAAGGGGAGACTGTCATGGGGACTATGGTGTAAGGGGAGACTGTCATGGGGACTATGGTGTAAGGGGAGACTCACATGGGGACTATGGTGTAAGGGGAGACTCTCATGGGGACTGTGGTGTAATGTTGTAAGGGGAGACTGTCATGGGGACTATGGTGTAAGGGGAGACTGTCATGGGGACTATGGTGTAAGGGGAGACTGTCATGGAGACTATGGTGTAAGGGGAGACTCTCATGGGGACTATGGTGTAAGGGGAGACTGTCATGGGGACTATGGTGTAAGGGGAGACTGTCATGGGGACTATGGTGTAAGGGGAGACTGTCATGGGGACTATGGTGTAAGGGGAGACTGTCATGGAGACTATGGTGTAAGGGGAGACTGTCATGGAGACTATGGTGTAAGGGGAGACTCACATGGGGACTATGGTGTAAAGGGAGACTCTGATGGGGATTCTAATGAAAGGAAGACTCTGATGTAACCATAAGTTTGATGTCCAGGGGACTATGATGTAAGGGTAACTTTGGTGTAAATGGAGACTTTGATGGGGATTCTAATGAAAGGAAGACTCTGATGTAACCCAAAGTTTGATGTAAGGGGGACTCTGATGGGACCCTGATGTAAGGAAGGACTGTGATGGAGATCCCTATGTTAGGGGGAGCTCTGATGTAAAGGCAACAATAACTGTGATTCTGATGTGAGAGGAAACTGATGAAGGGCAGACTTTGTTGAGGACTCTGATGGGGACCCTGATGTAAGCGGGGTCCCTGATGGGCTCACGTTTGTTTATCATTTCCTTTGCTTTGGTTCACTTATTGTGAATAGTGGATCGAGTTCAAAGCAAAACATATTCATCTAAATTGTATTCATTCATTTTCTGGGGAATATTGGTGAAATATCCAATGTGGCCCTCCTATAGAAACGTCTGGAGACCCCTGCTCTACACACACAGGTACTCGTGGGATATGAGCTCCTCCACATCGATCGTTATACAGCAACACATTCCACAATACATAATTACCAAAAACTTCATTGGTTAAATTATACTTCACGTCGGAATCTGAGAAAGAGAGGGAAACCAATATCATTATTATCATCAGGGTTATCACTACACACCCCTCTGTACTCTACATACATTCCTTCAAGACACACCCACTAACCCGCCCACCTCTTATAGGGTCACCTGATTTCTGTTAAAAAGAAGGATCAACCAGTCTGAAGTCTGATCCTGGGGGACTTAGTCATGTGACCATACTGGGATTCTGGAGAAGTGGTTTCTGAATATTTTTGAACTGTTACCTTTTATGATCACCATGGAACATGGTGGACTGGGCAGTGGAAATCCCATGTCCATAATATTTGATAGGCCCACTTTTAAGCCCGGCTCCAGTTTAGTCATTGAAAAAAATAAAATAAAAAACGGATAAACTTAAAATTAAAAAGCTTCTCTGGAGATGTCCCCTGCAATTATTATATCTGAAAGTTATTTGGATTGAATGATGTCCAAAAATGTCTAAAAATGTCACAGATCCATTACGTCAGGATCTATCCAGTGCTGAAGACAGAAGAGGGCCCCTTCATGTTATGGACCCATGAGGTCAGGACCCACCCATTGTGGGTTACACTTCCTGTGAGCTCATGGAGGTGGATTTACTGAAACTGGAGAGAGCCAAATCTGGTGCAGCTCTTCATGGTAGCCAGCCATCTTGTTTAATTGAGCTTTGATCAGAAAAAAAACCCTTGAAGCTGATTTCTGTGAAGAGCTGCACCAGATTTGGCAGAACCCACTCACTGCTGAGGACAGATGAGGACTTGTGAGATCAGGAACCAACCACTGCTGAGGACAGATGAGGACCTGTGAGATCAGGAACCAACCACTGCTGAGGACAGATGAGGACCTGTGAGATCAGGAACCAACCACTGCTGAGGACAGATGAGGACCTGTGAGATCAGGAACCACCCACTGCTGAGGACAGAAGAGGATCCATCATGTCACAGACTCATCACGTCATGATCCACCCACTGCTGAAGACAGAAAAGGACCCTAAAGGTCAGAAGCCACCCACTGCTGAGGACAGCTGATGACCTGTGAGATCAGGAACCAACCACTGCTGAGGACAGATGAGGACCTGTGAGATCAGGAACCACCCACTGCTGAGGACAGATGAGGACCTTGTGAGATCAGGAACCACCCACTGCTGAGGACAGAAGAGGACCCATCATGTCACAGACTCATCACGTCATAATCCACCCACTGCTGAAGACAGAAAAGGACCCTAAAGGTCAGAACCCACCCACTGCTGAGTACAGATGAGGACCTGTGTGATCAGGAACCACCCATTGCTGAGGAAAGATGAGGACCTGTGAGATCAGGAACCACTCACTGCTGAGGACAGAAGAGGACCCATGATGTCACAGACTCGTCATGTCATGATCCACCCACTGCTGAAGACAGAAAAGGACCCTCAAGGTCAGAACTCACCCACTGCTGAGTACAGATGAAGACCAGTGAGATCAGGAACCACCTACTGCTGAGGACATAAGAGAACCCATAAGGTCAAGACCCAACAACTGCTGAGGACAGAAGAGGACCCATCATGCCACAGCCCGTTACGTCATGATCCACCCAAAAAAGGACCCTCAAGGTCATAACCCACCCACTGCTGAGGACAGAAAAGGCCCCATCATGTCATGGATCCATAACATCAGATGCCACCATCTGCTGAGGACAGAAGAGGACCCATCATGCCACAGACCTGTTACGTCATGATCCGCCCAGAAAAGAACCCTCAAGGCCAGAACTCACCCATTGTTGAGGACAGAAGAGGTCCCATCATGCCACAGACCCGTTATGTCATGATCCGCCCAGAAAAGGACCTTCAAGGTCATAATCCACCCACTGCTGAGGACAGAAAAGGCCCCATCATGTCATGGATCCATAACATCAGATGCCACCATCTGCTGAGGACAGAAGAGGACCCATGAGGTCAGGATCCCCTCACTGCTGATGACAGAAGAGAACCCATGAGGTCTGGACCCACCTACCGGTGAAGATAGAAAAGGCCCTATAATGTTGCAGACACATCATGCCTGGATCCAGCCACTGCTGAGCACAGAAAAGGACCCTGTCATATCAATGACCAATGATGTCAGGACCCACCCACTGATGAGAACAGAAGAGGATCAATCACGTCATCAACCTGTGATATTAGGTCCCATCCTTTGCTGAGGACAGAAGAGGGCAAATGTAGTCAGGATTCACACACTGCTAAGGATAGAGGAGAATCCGTGAGATAAGGACCCACCCACTGCTGAGGACAGAAGAGGTCCCATCATGCAATGGACCTGTAACTTTAGGTCCCAGCATTTGCTGTGGACAGAAGAGGACCCCATAAAGTCAGTATCCACCCACTGCTGATAAAAGAAGAAAACTCATGAGGTTGGGAACCATCCTTTGGTGAGCACAGAAGACCCATCATGTCACAAACCCATCATGTCAGGAACAACCCACTATTGAGGACAGAAAAGGATTCATCATGTCATGAAGCTGTAATGTCAGATCACATCCTTTGCTGAGGACAGAAGAGGACCAAAGAGGTCAGGACCCACCCAGTGTTGAAGAAAAAAGAGAAACCATGAAGTCAGGACCCACCCACCCACTGCTGAGGACAGAGGAAGACCCATTGTTTTACAGACCCTTGATGTCAGGAACCACCCCCACCCTCTGCTGAGGACAGAAGAGGGCCCCATAAAGTCAGGACCCACCCACTGCTGATAAAAGAACAAAACTCATGAGGTTGGGACCCTTTAGTGAGTACAGAAGACCCGTCATGTCACAAACCCATCACGTCAGGAACAACCCACTGTTGAGCACAGAAAAGGATTCATCATGTCATGAAGCTGTGATGTCAGGTCACATCCTTTGCTGAGGACAGAAGAGGACCAAAGAGGTCAGAACCCACCCACTGCTGAGGACAGAGGAGGACCCATTGTTTCACAGACCCATGATGTCAGGTACCACCCCCACCCTCTGCTGATGACAGAAGAGGACCCATGAGGTTGGGACCCACCCACTGGTGAGGATAGAAGATCCATCATGTTACAGACCCATTATGTCAGGATCTATCCAGTGCTGAAGACAGAAGAGGGCCCCTTCATGTTATGGACCCATGAGGTCAGGACCCACCCATTGCTAATGACAGAGTAGAACCCATAAGGTCATACACCATCCACTGCTGATGACAAAAGAGAACCCCTCATGTAACAGACCTGTCCTATCAGGATCCACCCACAGCTGAGGACAGAAGAGGACTCTGTCATGTCATGGACCCATAACCCATGGACCCATAACATCAGGACCTACCTACTGCTGAGACAACACATGGCCAGACATAAGACCTATCAACAAATTAAAAAAAAAAAAACGGGTATGTGGGTGCTCCAAGTGGCATGGGGGTCAGGATATGTGTGTGTGTGTGTGGGGGGGGGGGGAGGGGAAGGATTTGGAGTTTTTTGTCTTCTATCATCGATGTTGTTTCCTGTTTATACCATTACACAGCCAGTAGAAGACACACTTTTTTTCCACAAAAATTCCCCTAATTCTTTTGATATATCTGGATAAATCATTCTACACGCAGATCGAGAGGCTTGGTGACATTTGCACCCTATTGTTACATTGTGATGGAAGGTGGTTCGCTGGGTAAGTGTTCTAGTGAGCGGAATAAGATCATCTTACTGCTTGCTGCCGGGACTTGTTCCAGGTTCCTCACAGCTTCCTGAATGCTCTGAATGTCACTGGAAAGAGAACCTGTAATGACAACAATGGCGGTTCATCTCAGATTACTGCTGGATCAGGTTGGAAACCCTTTGTCCCTGTCAGGAGCCTCGTACCCCGGGGGGAGGGGTATTAGGGTAGAGGTCCTACCCCTTTGAGGGAGGGTGGACTAAAGCAGACCCTTATTTGTGTTGGTGTTTTTGCACTTTATTTTTTTACACTTATCAGGTTTTTGTTTTTGCGCACCTCTGCGGATTGAAAGAAACAAAAACCAAAAAACCTGTAATGATAACAATGGCGGTTCATCTCAGATTCCTGTGGATCTGCCCTCCAATTCACCTACAGAATACGAAACAACAGAACGCACCACAAATGGGACTTTATAGGTTTCTGACAATATATAGTACATAAAACTATTTATAATGCTAATAAAATGATACAAATATATTCACAAAATATGAAAAGTGCAACGCATTGGTGTCACTCATGGCCTGTTTACAGACCCTCAATGTATTGGCTTTCCCACCCTACTCTGAGAATACCCACCACCTCTATTGTGGGCACATCAGATGACTGCAAGACCCTAAATCAATGGTCTCCAGACTGCAGCCCGTGGGCCGGATGTGACCCTTTTCTTTCCTTTATCCAGCCCTCGGGAATTCCTCCCACTGATATAAATGTTGAAACATTATTTCTTTCACTGACAATACTTCTCCCCTTGATACCAACAATAAGGCACTATTCCTCCTACTGACACCAATGATGGGGCACTATTCCTCCCACTGACACCAATGATGGGGCACTATTCCTCCTACTGACACCAATGATGGGGCACTATTCCTCCTACTGACACCAATGATGGGGCACTATTCCTCCCACTGACACCAATGATGGGACACTATTCCTCCTACTGACACCACTGATGGGGCACTATTCCTCCCACTGACACCAATGATGGGGCACTATTCCTCCCACTGACACCAATGATGGGGCACTATTCCTCCCACTGACACCAATGATGGGGCACTATTCCTCCCACTGACACCAATGATGGGGCACTATTCCTCCCACTGACACCAATGATGGGGCACTATTCCTCCCACTGACACCAACAATGGGGCACTATTCCTCCCACTGACACCAATGATGGGGCACTATTCCTCCCACTGATACCAATGATGGGGCACTATTCCTCCCACTGACACCAATGATGGGGCACTATTCCTCCCACTGATACCAATGATGGGGCACTATTCCTCCCACTGACACCAATGATGGGGCACTATTCCTCCCACTGACACCAATGATGGGGCACTATTCCTTCCACTGATACCAATGATGGGGCACTATTCCTCCCACTGACACCAATGATGGGGCACTATTCCTCCCACTGATACCAATGATGGGACACTATTCCTCCCACTGACACCAATGATGGGGCACTATTCCTCCCACTGATACCAACAATAAGGCACTATTCCTCCTACTGACACCAATGATGGGGCACTATTCCTTCTATTGACACCAATGATGGGGCACTATTCCCCCCACTGACACCAATGATGGGGCACTATTCCTCCCACTGACACCAATGATGGGGCACTATTCCTCCCACTGATACCAATGATGGGACACTATTCCTCCCTCTGACACCAATGATGGGGCACTATTCCTCCCACTGACACCAATGATGGGGCACTATTCCTCCCACTGATAGCAACAATGGGGCACTATTCCTCCCACTGACACCAATGGTGGGGCACTATTCCTCTCACTGACACAAATGATGGGGCACTATTCCTCCCACTGATACCAATGATGGGGCACTATTCCTCCCACTGATACCAATGATGGGGCACTATTCCTCCCACTGATACCAATGATGGGCACTATTCCTCCCACTAATACCAATGATGGGGCACTATTCCTCCCACTGATACCAATGATGGGGCACTATTCCTCCCACTGACACCAATGATGGGACACTATTCCTCCCACTGATACCAATGATGGGGCACTATTCCTCCCACTGATACCAATGATGGGCACTATTCCTCCCACTGACACCAATGATGGGACACTATTCCTCCCACTGATACCAATGATGGGGCACTATTCCTCCCACTGATACCAATGATGGGCACTATTCCTCCCACTGATACCAATGATGGGCACTATTCCTCCCACTGACACCAATGATGGGGCACTATTCCTCCCACTGATACCAATGATGGGGCACTATTCCTATTACTAATATCCACCATGGGACACGATTTCTTCTCCAACTTACCACAGGTGCTATGTAGTTTTTTTACTCCCATTGGCCACAGCCCAGCCCCCCTAAAGTCTAAAGGCCAGTAAACTGGTCCTTTGTTTAGAAAGTTTGGAGACCCCGGTGGCAGATGACAGTAGCAGGGTGGATCTCAACCCTTATGTCATGTCCTTGTCTTGGCTCACCCAAGTAAACACATATACAGTATGCAAGAGCTCCTTCCACTACATCCTCCTCCACAGAATTATGTATGCAGGATCTCCTTCCACTACCTCCTCCTCCACAGAATTATGTATGCAGGATCTCCTTCCACTACCTCCTCCTCCACAGAATTATGTATGCAGGATCTCCTTCCACTACCTCCTCCTCCACAGAATTATGTATGCAGGATCTCCTTCCACTACCTCCTCCTCCTCCACATAATTATGTATGCAGGATCTCCTTCCACTACCTCCTCCTCCTCCACAGAATTATGTATGCAGGATCTCCTTCCACTACCTCCTCCTCCTCCACAGAATTATGTATGCAGGATCTCCTTCCACTACCTCCTCCTCCACAGAATTATGTATGCAGGATCTCCTTCCGCTACCTCCTCCTCCACAGAATTATGTATGCAGGATCTCCTTCCACCACCTCCTCCTCCACAGAAATATGTATGGAGGATCTCCTTCTGCTACCTCCTCCTCCACAGATCTATGTATGCAGGATCTCCTTCCACTATCTCCTCCTCCTCCACAGAATTATGTATGCGGGATCTCCTTCCGCTACCTCCTCCTCCACAGAATTATGTATGCAGGATCTCCTTCCGCTACCTCCTCCTCCACAGAATTATGTATGCAGGATCTCCTTCCACTACCTCCTCCTCCACAGAATTATGTATGCAGGATCTCCTTCCACTACCTCCTCCTCCACAGAATTATGTATGCGGGATCTCCTTCCACTACCTCCTCCTCCGCAGAATTATGTATGCGGGATCTCCTTCCACCACCTCCTCCTCCGCAGAATAATGTATGCGGGATCTCCTTCCGCTACCTCCTCCTCAACAGAATTATGTATGCAGGATCTCCTTCCACTACCTCCTCCTCCACAGAATTATGTATGCAGGATCTCCTTCCACTACCTCCTCCTCCACAGAATTATGTATGCAGGATCTCCTTCCACTACCTCCTCCTCCACAGAATTATGTATGCAGGATCTGCTTCCACTACCTCCTCCTCCACAGAATTATGTATGCAGGATCTCCTTCCACTACCTCCTCCTCCACAGAATTATGTATGCAGGATCTCCTTCCACTCCCTCCTCCTCCACAGAATCATGTATGCAGGATCTCCTTCCTCTACCTCCTCCTCCACAGAATTATGTATGCAGGATCTCCTTCCACTACCTCCTCCTCCACAGAATTATGTATGCAGGATCTCCTTCCACTACCTCCTCCTCCACAGAATTATGTATGCTTCACTTTTCACTAACATTTCATGATGTGTATTTGAAGGATCTAATTGCCAAGCAACTCAACACCAATCGTAATCCTTATACACTCACCATTCTTCATCTGTGACATTTCCTCGCCAATACTTTTATCTGAGGAGGAACCAGAATACCGTGTCAGATAAAATTGTTAGAATTGGACACAATTCTAACATTTTTGGCTCTATACACCACCGCAATGGATTTGAAATGAAATGAACAAGATGTACTTTAACTGCAGACTGTCAGCTTTAATTTGAGGGTATTTACATCGAAATCAGGTGAACGGTGTAGGAATTACAACAGTTTGCATATGTGCCTCCCACTTGTTAAGGGACCAAAAGTAATGGGACAGAATAATAATCATAAATCAAACTTTCACTTTTTAATACTTGGTTGCAAATCCTTTGCAGTCAATGACAGCCTGAAGTGTGGAACGCATAGACATCACCAGACGCTGGGTGTCATCCCTGGTGATGCTCTGCCAGGCCTCTACTGCAACTGTCTTCAGTTCCTGCTTGTTCTTGGGGCATTTTGCCTTCAGTTTTGTCTTCAGCAAGTGAAATGCTCAATCGGATTCAGGTCAGGTGATGGACTTGGCCATTGCAGAACATTCCACTTCTTTGGTTGCTTTTGCAGTCTGCTTTGGGTCATTGTCCATCTGCACTGTGAAGCGTCCAATGAGTTGTGAAGCATTTGGCTGAATATGAGCAGATAATATTGCCCAAAACACTTCACAATTCATCCGGCTGCTTTTGTCAGCAGTCACATCATCAACAAATACAAGAGAAGCAGTTCCATTGGCAGCCATACATGCCCACGCCATGACACTACCACCACCATGCTTCACTGATGAGGTGGTATGCTTAGGATCATGAGCAGGTCCTTTCCTTCTCCATACTCTTCTCTTCCCATCACTCGGGTACAAGTTGATGTCGGTCTCATCTGTCCATAGGATGTTGTTCCAGAACTGTGAAGGCTTTTTTACATGTCGTTTGGCAAACTCTAATCTGGCCTTCCTGTTTTTGAGGCTCACCAATGGTTTCCATCTTGTGGTGAACCCTCTGTATTCACTCTGGTGAAGTCTTCTCCTGATTGGTGACTTTGACACACATACACCTACCTCCTGGAGAGTGTTCTTGATCTGGCCAACTGTTGTGAAGGGTGTTTTCTTCACCAAGGAAAGAATTCTTCGGTCATCCACCACAGTTGTTTTCCGTGGTCTTCCGGGTCTTTTGGTGTTGCTGAGCTCACCGGTGCATTCCTTCTTTTTAAGAATGTTCCAAACAGTTGTTTTGGCCACGCCTAATGTTTTTGCTATCTCTCTGATGGGTTCGTTTTGTTTTTTCACCCTAATGATGGCTTGCTTCACTGATAGTGACAGTTCTTTGGATCTCATCTTGAGAGTTGACAGCAACAGATTCCAAATGCAAATAGCACACTTGAAATGAACTCTGGACCTTTTATCTGCTCATTGTAATTGGGATAATGAGGGAATAACACACACCTGGCCATGGAACAGCTGCGACACCCTATAAATGTTATATCCAGTTATATTCTGTGTATCCAAGAAAGAATCCAGGACTTTCCTACAGCAATCCACTGAGCTGGCCACACCCAACTCTTGTGGGAATTTATTCCACATTCTCACAGCTCTTACTGTGAAGAAACATTTCTGTGTTTGGAGATTAAATTTCTTTTCCTCTAGACATGAAGAGCGCCCTCTTGTCCTCTGTGATGACCTCGGGGTGAATAACTCTACACCGAGTTCACTATATGAACCACTGATATATTTAGCGCAGCGCATCAAATTCAAATTGCTAACTCTGACCTTGAAAGCCATTTACAACGCCGCCCCGAACTACCTAACTGACCTGATACCCAAATACCACCTTACCCGTGCCCTTCGCTCCTCACAGGACCTCCTACTCTCTAACTCCCTGGTCTCCTCCTTCCATGCCCGATTTCAGGACTTCTCCAGGACTTCCCCCATCCTCTGGAACTCCCTACCCCAATCCATCAGACTGTCACCTACCCTCCTCACCTTCAAGCGCACCCTGAAAGCACATCTTTTCAGGGAAGCCTACCCCACCCTCACCTAACAACTGATGTCCTCCACTTCTCCCACCACTCCATCCCCACAGCCACTTCCTCCTGTACCACCTTCCCCTCCCTCCTAGATTGTAAGCTTGAAAGAGCAGGGCCCTCGAACCCCTTGTGTGCTGTATTGTTACTGTATTGTCTCATGTTCGGTCCCCCACTATAATGTACAGCGCTGAGCAAACCTTCTAGTGCTATATAAATCCTGTATAATAATAATAATAATATTTATACGTGTTGCCTGGCTGTGCAGGACTATAGGGGACCCAAAACTACTTCAACTCTTAAGGGGGTAGTTCTGCACTATTTACAGATTTACATTTTTTTTATATTTGCCTTTTCTATTTCCTGATAGGTAGTGATGAGCTGAACACCCCAGGCTCTGATTAAGGGGTGATTTAATGAACTTAATAAAAGCATAGATGCCAAATCCAAACCCCAATATAATAGAGATACTCACAGGAAATGAACAGGAAACCCGTGAAGATGACCAAAGTAATGAAGGCCAATATTAGGAGGATCCCCAGAGTCAGTATCACCCGGTGACTTGTACTCCTGGCAGCCGGAATCACTACAGAGAGAGAGGATAGAGAAAGAGCCTGCGTGTGTCAGCCGGTATAATAATCCTCCGGAATTCTTATCTCACATAAAAACATCTCATATGCATCCCAGATCTGTGCTTGTTCCCTGCATACAAATCCACAATCTTCTACTATAATTGTATATATCTATATCACATCAAATTATATCACACAATAATCTTCCACTATAACTATATACTGTAGGTACATATCAATCCATAATATTACATTGTTATGATACAGCCAAATGAGAGCACAGGTTGTGGTTCATAATGTCCCCCAATGTCCAAACATAATGCCCCACAATGTCCAAACATAATGTCCCACAATGTCCAAACATAGACCCACAATGTCCAAACATAGACCCCCAATGTCCCAAAATAATGTCCCATAATGTCCAAACATAATGCCCCACAATGTCCAAACATAGACCCCCAATGTCCCAAAATAATGCCCCACAATGTCCAAACATAGACCCCCAATGTCCCAAAATAATGTCCCACAATGTCCAAACATAATGTCCCACAATGTCCAAACATAGACCCCCAATGTCCCAAAATAATGTCCCACAATGTCCAAACATAGACCCCCAATGTCCCAAAATAATGTCCCATAATGTCCAAAAATAATGCCCCACAATGTCCCAAAATAATGCCCCACAATGTCCAAACATAGACCCCCAATGTCCCAAAATAATGCCCCACAATGTCCAAAAATAATGACCCATAATGTCCCAAAATATTGCCACAGAATGTCCCAAATTAATGTCCCACAATGTCCCAATATAATGTCCCACAATGTCCCAAAATAATGTTCCAAAATAATGTCCCACAACATCCAAAAATAATGTCCCACAACATCCAAAAATAATGTCCCACAATGTCCAAATAAAATGTCCCACAATGTCCAAACATAATGTCTGATAATATCCAAAAATAATGTCCCATGATTTCCAAACATAATTCCCCATAATATCCAAAAATAATGTCCCACAACATCCAAAAATAATGTCCTTCAATGTCCAAACATAATTTCCCATAATATCCAAAAATATTGTCCCACGGGGGGGGGGGGGGGGGGGTAGATTAACTAAAACTGGAGCACTTAGAATCTGGTGCAGCTTTGCATGGTAGCTGATCAGCTTCTAACTTCAGCTTGTTTAATTAAGCTCTGGCAATAAAACCTGGAAGCTGATTGGTTTCTATGCAGAGCTGTACCAGATTTTTCACTCACCATTTTTACTAAATAACCCCTACAATGTCCAAAAATAATGTCCTACAAAGTCCATGAATAATGTCCCACAATGTCCAAACAAAATGCCCCACAATGTCCAAAAATAATGCCCCACAATGTCCAAAAATTATGTCCCATGATGTCCAAGAATAATGCCCCACAATGTCCAAAAATAATGCCCCACAATGTCCAAAAATAATGCCCCATAATGTCCAAAAATTATGTCCCATGATGTCCAAAAATAATGCCCCACAATGTCCAAAAATAATGCCCCATGATGTCCAAAAATTATGTCCCATAATGTCCAGAAATATTGTCCCACAATGTCCAAAAGTAATGTTCCACTATGTACAAACACAATGTCCAGAAATATTGTCCCACAATGTCCAAAAATATTGTCCCACAATGTCCAAAAAAATTTCCCACGTCTGGTGCAGTTCTACATAGAAACCAATCAGCTTCCAGGTTTTATTGCCAAGGCTTAAATGAACAAGCTGAAGTTGGAAGCTGATTGGCTACCATGCACAGCTGGCCTAGATTCTGAATGCTCCAGCTTTAGGAAATCTGCCCCACAATGTCCAAAAATAATCACCCACAAAAAAGTATGTCCCATAAAGTCCAAAAACGTCCCATGATGTCCAAAAATAATGTTCTTTAATGTCTAAAATTAATGCCCCACAATACCCAAAAAATAATGTCCACGATGTAAAAAAGATAATGTCCCACAATGTCCAAAAAGTATGTTCCGATGATGTCTAAAATGAATGTCCCTGTCACTTCTAGGATATGTAAGATTCTTACGGGGGCAGGTCCTCCATTATTCTTAGAGAAATGGGAAAGGGAACTGGGAACAAAAATGAGTGAACAACAGACAAATAAAATGTTTAAAGCAACACATGGGGTGATGAACATTAACTCAGTTGAAATGAATTATAAATGTTTACCGAGATGGTATTTGACACGGAGTGTTGCACATAGACAACAAGCAGAAGTCTCACCGTTCTGTTGGAGGGGATGTGGATCTAAGGGAACAATGGCACATCTATGGTGGGACTGCCCAAAATACAGGGGTTTTGGCAAGATATAATCCAGATTATACAAGAGATAATGGGGACCACTATACAGAAGGATCCGTGGGTGTGTTTATTTTATAGGTCAGAGATATCAGTGAAACAATATAATAATAGTGTATTATACCACCTAATTAGTGCAGCTAAGGGAATTATTCCCAAATTTTGGCAGGTACAGGAGCCTCCAACAATGAGGGACTGGCTAGATAGGGCCCAGTATATAAATAAGATGGAGGAGTTATACTATATAGATGAAGATAAAATGGAAAAATGTAGAAAAGAATGGTGTGAGGAACCGTCCCTTTGTGATAACATTTTGCCCTTTCTGTTCTGTTTTTATCCCCTTTGTAAAGCTGTATATGTTTCACAGACATTCTACACTGTTTGTTTAGGGAAATGTGACCTTGTAGTCTTTCACTTCTAAGAGGTTCATACTGTATTGTTGGGTTGTAGGGTTTTGTTGTGGGTGGGGAAAACCCGGTGCCAGGCTGTCTGGTGGGACTGAAGGGGGCGGGGATTACTGCCAGGATGTGCTGTATATACTGAGCTGTGTTTAATAAAGAGTCATTCATTTTCAGCCTACACGAAGTTCCTACTCGTGGTTTGGGAGGGCAGGGAAGGGAGTGTTTTTTTAGCTATAATACCTGCCTTGGGAGAGTGCTGGAAGACTTGCTGGAAAAGGGGACCATTGGGTGAGACGCACTGTTCCGCATGAGGAAGCCCAGGCGGAACGGTTCCGCCACAAATGGGGTGAATGGGATGACTTCAAGACATCTGAAAAATATATGAAAGTAGTGGGAGCCCCAGGTGGCCTGAGGTAGGAGAACTGAATGGAATGTTTGGAGGGCTCTAGCAGAAATAGGAAAAGGGAAAAGAAAGGCTGGAGAGAAAAAAGAATGGAAAGAAGGGGAAGTGTAGGAGGAGATGATCAAAGAAAAGGGTTACAGACATGGACAGGAATGATGGAAAGAGATGGGAAGAGCTACAGTTGCAAGAAAAAGTATGTGAACCCCTTGGGATTACGTGGAGTTTTGCATGAATTGGGCATAAAATGTGCTCTGAACGTCATCTAAGTCACAACAATAGAAGAACACAGTCTGCTGAACATAATACTACACAAACATTAGATGTTGCCGTGGTTTAATTGCACATAACATGTAAACATTCACAGTGCAGGGAGGAAAAAGTATGTGAACCTTTGGACTTAGTAACTGGTTGACCCTCTTTTGGCAGCAATAACCTCAACCAAACGTTTCCTGTAGTTGCAGATCAGACCTGCACAACGATCTGGAGTAATTTTGGACCACTCCTCTTCACAAAACTGTTTCAGTGTAGCAACATTCTTGGGATGTCTGGTGTGAATCGCTCTCTTAAGGTCATGCCACAGCATTTCAATGGGGTTGAGGTCAGGACTCTGACTGGGCCACTCCAGAAGGCGTATTCTGTGCTGTCGCAGCCATTGTTTTGTTGAATGACTTGTATGCTTTGGGTCATTGTCCTGTTGCATCACCCATCCTCTGCGGAGCTTCAGTTGGCGGACAGATGGTCGTACGTTTTCCTGCAAAATGTCTTGATAAACTCTGGAATTCATTTTCCCATCAATGACAACAATCCGTCCAGGCCCTGAGGCAGCAAAGCAGCCCCAAACCATGATGCTCCCTCCGCCATGTTTCACAGTGGGGATGAGGTTTTGATGTTGGTGTGCTGTGCCTTTTTTTCTCCACACATAGTGTTGTGTGTTCTTCCCAAACAACTCAATCTTGGTTTCATCTGTCCACAGTATATTCTGCCAGTAGTGCTGTGGAACATCCAGGTGCTCTTTTGCAAACTTCAAACGTGCTGCAATATTCTTTTTGGCCAGCAATGGCTTCCTCCGTGGTGTCCTCCCATGTACTCCATTCTTGTTTAATGTTTTCCTGATTGTAGATGTGTCAACAAAAATGTTAGCATGTGCCAGAGATTTCTGTAGGTCTTTAGCTGACACTCGGGGATTCTTCTTTACCTCATGCAGCATTCTGTGCTGTGCTCTTGCAGTCATTTTTACAGGACGACCACGCCTAGGGAGAGTAGCAACAGTGCTAAACTTTCTCCATTTGTAGACAGTCTGTCTTACCGTGGACACATGAACATCAAGGCTCAAGGATATACTTTTGTAACCCTTTCCAGCTTCATGCAAGTCAACAATTCTTGATCGTAGGTCTTCTGAGAGCTCTTTTCTGCGAGGCGTGGTTCACATCAGACAGTGCTTCTTGAAACCAGTAATCCCAAAACAGGTGTGTGTTTTTTAAGGGCAGGACAGGTGTCAGCAACACATCCAATATCATCACACTGATTGGAGTCAAGGTTGGCTCACTCCTGGCTCCAATTAGCTCTGGGAGAAGTCATTAAGCTAGGGCCTCAGAAACTTTTTCCTCCCTGCACTGTGAATGTTTACATGTTATGTGTAATTAAACCATGGCAACATCTAATGTTTGTGTAGTATTATGTTCAGCAGACTGTGTTCTTCTATTGTTGTGACTTAGATGATGTTCAGAGCACATTTTATGCCCAATTCATGCAAAACTCCACGTAATCCCAAGGGGTTCACATACTTTTTCTTGCAACTGTATAAGGACTGGGGTAAGTTGATGGGTTGGTGGGGATATGGGGGGGATGAGGATTGATCATTAAGTTGAAATGTTTGTATTTTGGATGAATATGATATATTGTTGAGTTTTGTAATGAACAATTTAATTAATGATATAATAATAATAGAAAAAAATAATGTCCCTCGATGTCCAAAAAATAATGTCCATGATGTCAAAAAGATAATGTCCCACAATGCCAAAAAACTAATGTCCCTTGATGTCCAAAAATGGTGTCCCACAAGGTCCACAAAAAGCCCCATGATGACCGTAAATAACATCCCATCATGTTTAAAATTAATGTCCCACAAAATCTAAAAAACAATGTCCATGATGTCTGAAAATATTGTCCAAAAAAAAGTCCCACAAAGTAAATGTCCCACAATGATGCTTTTCCACTGATCCTCTTACCACGAATGACAGCAAAGCTTCCATGACAGCGGGATAGTGGTTCCTGGGTGCTGGTGACCACCAATGTCCTTGCAACCAATGGTGTATCCCTATTCAGCTGAATGTAACTATTTATATCCAGGTGAAATGATGGCAGGGATGCGCCATTGGTTGCTCGACCCGTGACAGCCACAGTGTCCCGACAACCACAGACCTGAATGGGAAGCTGTCATTTACTGGCAGTAGTGATACCATCGCTAATGAATGACTTCCTTGAGAATCAGGAGGTTCACTGCAGTGGGTTGGTGAACAAGTCATTTGGTTGAAATGTTGACTGAAACACAAGCAGCTAGAGTTCGGGTCCTAACCTGCATATCTACAAACTTGAACCCTATCTCGAATTGTAAATGTCAGGATTAAAGTGATTCTAAAGGGTTTGTCTATACTTACCTACTCTGTGTTATAGTTTTGCACAGAGCAGCCCAAATCATCCTCTTCTCAGGTTCCCCGGAAGGCGCTCCTGGTTCCTCCCCCTTGACCAGTGCCCACTATAGCAAGCCGCTTGCTATGGGGGCACTGGTGAGTGCTCGCTCCTGCGCCCCACTTTATGCATCCATAAGACATCCCCCCGCGCTCTCCTCATTGGCTCACTGGCTGTGATAGACAATGGCTCCTGCTGTCGTGTCTCATCTAATGAGGAGAGAGCAACCTGGGAGAACTGAGGCTCCCGTGCACAGGTGAGTATTAGGGGGGCTGTGGAAGGAGCAACACACAGAAGGATTTTTACCTTCATGCATAGAATACATGAAGGCAATAAACCTTCAGCCTTTACAACCACTTTCAGGTCTTATACAAGCCGGTCATTTGTCGGTGGAGGCAGCTTGGACATTAGTATATGGCTGCATTGTATATCAGCCGTTACTTGTGGGAACTTTGGGGTCCCCATTGTGCTGGTCAGTTTCCGAGGGTGAGCAATGGACGTTCATGCATCATTTTGCCTCCCTCCTCAGAGCAGCTCTCCGGACCCAGGTCTGTATAAATATGGTGACAATGCAACACTTTATCACAGTGTGGAAAGCTTTGTATCACCCAGGCAGGTTGGGGGGCTCTGGGGTGTTTATGTCATATGGAGGAAACTGGATTTTCAATTTCCTCAGAGATTGGTAAAACTCAGTTTGGGTTCCTGAGGCTTCATAGAGACGTACGAGGGATGAAGCCTTCAGTACTGGGTCCATTGTTTATTTGGGCAACCAGCTTGTGCAATCCGATTTTGTTTTGGGAGTGACTGTGGCTCAGGACTCTTCCTTCCCCAAGGAGTCCATATGGCCAGTGGTATATTTTGCTTTTGTGCTGCCCTAGGCAAGACTAAATGCGGGTGCCCCTCCCATTTAAATGTGCCCCACCTCTTTATCTGTAAACCACACCCCTTCCTCTTTAGGCTCCACCTCTTCCTATTAAAGCTCCATCTCAGGAGATGGTCAGAGACTGCGGAGATGATACAGGTGACTGTCAGAGACTGCGAATCAGGATGCAGGAGACGGTCAGGGACTGCGGACAGGATACAGGAGACGGTCAGGGACTGCGGAGATGATACAGGTGACTGTCAGAGACTGCGAATCAGGTTACAGGAGACGGCCAGAGACTGCGGATCAGGTTATAGGAGACGGTTAGTATTAGAGATGAGCGAATCGAACCAGGCGAACCGGAATTCGAGTCGAATTTCAGGAAATATTCGATTCGCGTCGAATCCGAAATTTTGCCTACTTCGGGTGCGCGAATCGAATATTTCCCGATCAGCCGGAAAAAGTGTCCCTGCAGTGAGCTCCGCTATTTCTGACAGTTCTCTGACAGAAGGAACACATGTTTAGCGGTTGAAACATTGTATCTATTAGTTTCCATTTAGGATACAGATGTTTCAACCGCTGTACATGTGAAGAAGCTGTGAGAGAACTGTCAGAAATAGAGGAACTCTGCACATACACTTTTTGCCGGCTTGGAATTATTCTTATTTTCATCCTACTTCTTCTTCTTCTTCTTCTTCATCCTCATCCTCATCCTCTTCTTCTGAGGATGAAGAAGAAGAAGAAGAAGAAGTAGGATGAAAATAAGAATAATTCCAAGCCGGCAAAAAGTGTATGTGCAGAGCTCCTCTATTCTGCAGATACACTTAGAGGAGCTCTGCAGATACACTTAGAGGAGCTCTGCACATACACTTAGAGGAGCTCTGCACATACACTTAGAGGAGCTCTGCACATACACTTTTTGCCGGCTTGGAATTAATCTTATTTTCATCCTACTTCTTCTTCTTCTTCTTCATCCTCATCCTCATAAGAAGAAGAAGAGGATGAGGATGAAGAAGAAGAAGTAGGATGAAAATAAGAATAATTCCAAGCCGGCAAAAAGTGTATCTGCAGAGCTCCTCTAAGTGTATCTGCAGAATGTCATTTATGGAAAAAAATAGATACAATGTTTCAACCGCTGTATGGAGTGAATGTCCCATAACTGTCAGGAATAGACTATTTATGACAGTTCTGGGACACTCACTCCATACAGCGGTTGAAACATTGTATCTATTTGTTTCCATTTGTTTTCATCTCCAAGGGCATTTAAATTAAAGGTACAGTGTTCTGCACTAATTTAAAGGCTCTCTGAAGCCTAGAAACCCTTTTAATAAGTTAAATTTGTAGCGAATTAATTCGCATCGAATCGAATTTCATACTGGAATTCGCCGAATCAGCCGAATCAAATTTTTGAGAAATTCGCTCATCTCTAGTTAGTATACTACGGTCAGGTTACAGGAGACAGCCAGGGACTGTGGACAGAATACAGGAGACGGTTAGTATACTGAGGACAGAATACAGGAGACGGTTAGTATACTACGGACAGGATACAGGAGATGGTCAGGGACTGCGGACAGGATACAGGAGACGGTCAGTATATTGCGGACAGGATACAGGAGACGGTCAGTATACTGAGGACAGGGTACAGGAGACGGTCAGGGACTGCGGACAGGATACAGGAGACGGTCAGTATACTGCAGACAGGATACAGGAGACGGTCAGTATACTGCAGACAGGATACAGGAGACGGTCAGTATACTGCGGACAGGATACAGGAGACGGTTAGTATACTACGGACAGGATACAGGAGATGGTCAGGGACTGCGGACAGGATACAGGAGACGGTCAGTATATTGCGGACAGGATACAGGAGACGGTCAGTATACTGAGGACAGGGTACAGGAGACGGTCAGGGACTGCGGACAGGATACAGGAGACGGTCAGTATACTGCAGACAGGATACAGGAGACGGTCAGTATACTGCAGACAGGATACAGGAGACGGTCAGTATACTGCGGACAGGATACAGGAGACGGTCAGTATACTGCGGACAGGGTACAGGAGACGGTCAGTATACTGCAGACAGGATACAGGAGACGGTCAGTATACTGCGGACAGGGTACAGGAGACGGTCAGTATACTGAGGACAGGGTACAGGAGACGGTCAGTATACTGCGGACAGGGTACAGGAGACGGTCAGTATACTGCGGACAGGGTACAGGAGACGGTCAGTATACTGAGGACAGGGTACAGGAGACGGTCAGTATACTGAGGACAGGGTACAGGAGACGGTCAGTATACTACGGACAGGATACAGGAGACGGTCAGTATACTGTGGACGGAATACAGGAGACGGTCAGTATACTGCGGACGGAATACAGGAGACGGTCAGTATACTGAGGACAGGAGACGGTCAGTATACTGCGGATGGAATACAGGAGACGGTCAGTATACTGCGGACGGAATACAGGAGACGGTCAGTATACTGCGGACGGAATACAGGAGACGGTCAGTATACTGCGGACGGAATACAGGAGACGGTCAGTATACTGAGGACAGGATACAGGAGATGGTCAGTATACTGCGGACGGAATACAGGAGACGGTCAGTATACTGCAGAAGTAATGAAGGAGTTAACAAAAGATCTCTGAAATGCATGTGTGCACAGAGATTCCTGTCTGGAGGACTAGATGAGGGTCAATGTTTGAGACCAGGGCAGCAGCTCTGCAAAAACAATCCAGGAGGCCAGTAATAAGTTAATAATAGCGGACAGGAAGAGGCCTTCAAAGAAGATATTCTGAGTGGACGGAGTCCTGAGGATCTCTGCACTTGGGGTAATTTCCCACAATATATGTAGAAATATATTGCCATGTGCAGTATAATATATTTAGGTGTGAAATGTATATTAAATAAGGACAACCAATTAGATCTGGCTTTTATTACCTCAATATAGATATAGTAAGAGGTGATATCTGATTGGCTGATCTGGTTTATAGATCCAATATTGCAGTATTAGTAGACATGCGTCCTATAATTGGAGACTCGGGTCCTCAGCTGCCTACAATGGATGAAGAGGATACCCCTGTTTTAATATCTTACCTTTGGCTTTCGGTGCATTCCTCGTCTCCCATAAAACGGGATGATTGGCATATGTATCTTCCTCATAAGATTGCCCTGAAGAGGAACAAAGACTTACATATAATTAGTGTAGTTTCTGTGGAGGATATTCAGATATAATGGCGCTCAGTTAGAGCAATGTAGACTCTCCACTCACCTCCATTCTCCATGGCATTTTACCAATAAAAGGTGGAGCTTTTCTGAATAATGATACTATTGACACATATGTAGACATATCAGGAATTTATTCATAGAGACTTGTAAATGTTACTGGCAAGTCGACCTTCTTATCGCCAATTATACATTCCATGAGCTATTGACTTACATAATGTATAATAAAGTATTTAACAGAACAACATTGGGATTATTAGAATGTAATCTTATTACTGTCATGACTTCAGACTCATCTTCCACTTGGGATGGAGTAGATGCCCGGGACTGGTTGAGGCAACAGGGTAGATGGGGCAAAAGCCACAGGGCTGACAGATTATTTGGAGTGTCTGCTTGCCTAGCAATAATGAGAACCCTGGGATGAGTCTTCACCTGAGCATCTTCACCTGAGTATCTTTAGCTGATACCCAGGTTGTGCTTCTCTGATTCACCCCATCAGACAGCGACTACACAGGTGCAACTCCCTTGCAGTGATAGAGCAAAGGTATCATAAGGCAGCCACAGAGGAGACACACAGGATGGGAGTGCACAGGTGCTGGTAACTAGTCTGGAACACATTGGAAACACAAGGCTGGAACACATTGGAAACACAAGGCAAGGACACATTGGAAACACAAGGCTGGAACACATTGGAAACACAAGACTGGAACACATTGGAAACACAAGGCTGGAACACATTGGAAACACAAGGCTGGACCACATTGGAAACACAAGGCTAGAACACATTGGAACCACAAGGCTGGGACACATCAGAAACACAAGGCTGGAAGAAGGCTGGGAACACAAAGCTGGAAGCAGGCTGGGAACACAAGGCTGGAAGCAGGCTGGGAACACAAGGCTGGAAGCTGGCTGGGAACACAAGGCTGGAAGCTGGCTGGGAACACAAGGCTGGAAGCTGGCGGGGAACACACTGGGAACACAAGGCTGGAAGCAGGCTGGGAACACAAGGCTGGAAGCAGTCTGGGAATACAAGGCTGGAAGCAAGCTGGGGTACAATTGGGGACACAAGGCTGGGACACACTGGGAACACAAGGCTGGAAGCAGGTTGGGACACACTGGAAACACAAGGCTGGAAGCAGGCTGGGAACACAAGGCTGGAAGTAGGCTGGGGACGCATTGGGAACACAAGGCTGGAAGTAGGCTGGGGACGCATTGGGAACACAAGGCTGGAAGTAGGCTGGGGACACAATGGGAACACAAGGCTGGAAGCAAGCTGGGACACATTGGAAATACAAGGCTGGAAGCTGGGTGGGAACACAAGGCTGGAAGCTGGGTGGGAACACAAGGCTGGAAGCAAGCTGTGGAACAATTGGGGACACAAGGGGACACACTGTGGACACAAGGCTGGAAGCAGGCTGGGAACACAAGACTGGAAGCAGGCTGGGAACACAAGACTGGAAGCAGGCTGGGAACACAAGACTGAAAGCAGGCTGGGAACACAAGACTGGAAGCAGGCTGGGAACACAAGACTGGAAGAAGGCAGGGAACACAAGACTGGAAGAAGGCAGGGAACACAAGGCTGGAAGCAGGCTGGGAACACACTGGGAACACAAGGCTGTAAGCTGGGTGGGAACACAAGGCTGGAAGCTGGGTGGGAACACAAGGCTGGAAGCAAGCTGTGGAACAATTGGGGACACACTGTGGACACAAGGCTGGAAGCAGGCTGGGAACACAAGACTGGAAGCAGGCTGGGAACACAAGACTGAAAGCAGGCTGGGAACACAAGACTGAAAGCAGGCTGGGAACACAAGACTGGAAGCAGGCTGGGAACACAAGGCTGGAAGAAGGCAGGGAACACAAGGCTGGAAGAAGGCAGGGAACACAAGGCTGGAAGCAGGCTGGGAACACACTGGGAACACAAGGCTGGAAGCAGGTTGGGAACACAAGGCTGGAAGCAGGCTGGGAACACAAGGCTGGAAGCAGGCTGGGAACACAAGGCTGGAAGCTGGCTGGGAACACAAGGCTGGAAGCTGGCTGGTAACACAAGGCTGGAAGCTGGCTGGGAACACACTGGGAACACAAGGCTGGAAGCAGGTTGGGATCACAAGGCTGGAAGCAGGCTGGGGATACATTGGGAACACAAGGCTGCAAATAGGCTGGGGACACATTGGGAACCCAAAGCCGGAAGCAGGCTGGGAACACATGGAAGCAGATTGGGAACACAAGACTAGAAGCAGGCTGGGAACACAAGACTGGAAGCAGGCAGGGAACACAAGGCTGTAAGAAGGTTGGGAACACAAGGCTGGAAGCAGGCTGGGAACACACTGGGAACACAAGGCTGGAAGCAGGTTGGGAACACAAGGCTGGAAGCAGGCTGGGAACACAAGGCTGGAAGCTGGCTGGGAACACAAGGCTGGAAGCTGGCTGGGAACACAAGGCTGGAAGCTGGCTGGGAACACAAGGCTGGAAGCTGGCTGGGAACACAAGGCTGGAAGCTGGCTGGGAACACACTGGGAACACAAGGCTGGAAGCTGGCTGGGAACACAAGGCTGGAAGCAGGTTGGGAACACAAGGCTGGAAGCAGGTTGGGAACACAAGGCTGGAAGCAGGTTGGGAACACAAGGCTGGAAGCAGGCTGGGGATACATTGGGAACACAAGGCTGCAAATAGGCTGGGGACACATTGGGAACCCAAAGCCGGAAGCAGGCTGGGAACACATGGAAGCAGATTGGGAACACAAGACTAGAAGCAGGCTGGGAACACAAGACTGGAAGCAGGCTGGGAACACAAGACTGGAAGCAGGCTGTGAACACAAGGCTGGAAGCAGGTTGGGAACACAAGGCTGGAAGCAGGCGGGGAACACAAGGCTGGAAGCAGGCTGGGAACACAAGTCTGGAAGCTGGCTGGGAACACAAGGCTGGAAGCTGGCTGGGAACACAAGGCTGGAAGCTGGCTGGGAACACAAGGCTGGAAGCAGGCTGGGAACACAAGGCTGGAAGCTGGCTGGGAACACAAGGCTGGAAGCAGGCTGGGGATACATTGGGAACACAAGGCTGGAAATAGGCTGGGGACACATTGGGAACCCAAAGCCGGAAGCAGGCTGGGAACACATGGAAGCAGATTGGGAACACAAGACTAGAAGCAGGCTGGGAACACAAGACTGGAAGCAGGCTGGGAACACAAGGCTGGAAGAAGGCTGGGAACACAAGGCTGGAAGCAGGCTGGGAACACACTGGGAACACAAAGCTGGAAGCTAGCTGGGAACACAAAGCTGGAAGCTAGCTGGGAACATAAGGCTGGAAGCAGTCTGGGAACACAAGGCTGGAAGCAGGCTGAGGACACATTGGGAACACAAGGCTGGAAACAGGCTGGGGACACATTGGGAACCCCAGGCTGGAAGCAGGCTGGGGACACATTGGGAACACAAGGCTGGAAATAGGCTGGGAACACATTGGGAACCCCAGGCTGGAAGCAGGCTGGAGACACACTGGGAACACAAGGCTGGAAGCAAGCTGGGAACACAAGACTGGAAGCAGGCTGGGAACACAAGACTGGAAGCAGGCTGGGAACACAAGACTGGAAGCAGGCTGGGAACACAAGACTGGAAGCAGGCTGGGAACACAAGACTGGAAGCAGGCTGGGAACACAAGGCTGGAAGAAGGCTGGGACACACTGGGAACACAAAGCTGGAAGCTAGCTGGGAACACAAGGCTGGAAGCAGGCTGGGAACACAAGGCTGAAAGCAGGCTGAGGACATATTGGGAACACAAGGCTGGAAACAGGCTGAGGACACATTGGGAACCCCAGGCTGGAAGCAGGCTGGGGACACATTGGGAACACAAGGCTGGAAGCAGGCAGAGGACACATTGGGAACACAAGGCTGGAAGGAGGTTGGGACACACTGGGAACACAAGGCTGGAAGCAGGTTGGGACACACTGGGAACAAAAGGCTGGAAGCAAGCTGGGAACACAAGGCTGAAAGCAAGCTGGGAATACAAGGCTGGAAGCTGGCTGGGAACACAAGGCTGGAAGCAGGCTGAGGACACATTGGAAACACAAGGCTGGAAACAGGCTGGGGACACATTGGGAACCCCAGGCTGGATGCAGACTGGGGACACATTGGGAACACAAGGCTGGCAGCAGGTTGGGACACACTGGGAACACAAGGCTGGAAGCAAGCTGGGAACACAAGACTGGAAGCAGGCTGGGAACACAAGGCTGGAAGCAGGCTGGGAACACAAAGCTGGAAGAAGGCTGGAAACACAAGGCTAGAAGCAGGCTGGGAACACACTGGGAACACAAAGCTGGAAGCTAGCTGGGAACACAAGGCTGAAAGCAAGCTGGGAATACAAGGCTGGAAGCTGGCTGGGAACACAAGGCTGGAAGCAGGCTGAGGACACATTGGGAACACAAGGCTGGAAACAGGCTGGGGACACACTGGGAACACAAGGCTGGAAGCAAGCTGGGAACACAAGGCTGAAAGCAAGCTGGGAATAAAAGGCTGGAAGCTGGCTGGGAACACAAGTGTGGAAGCAGGCTGGGAACACGAGGCTGGAAGCAGGCTGGGAACACGAGGCTGGAAGCAGGCTGGGAACACAAGGCTGGAAGCAGGCTGGGAACACAAGGCAGGAAGCAGGCTGGGAAAACAAGGCTGGAAGCAGGCTGGGAACACAAGGCTGGAAGCAGGCTGGGAACACAAGGCTGGAAGCAGGCTGGGAAAACAAGGCTGGAAGCTGGCTGGGAACACAAGGCTGGAAGCTGGCTGGGAACACAAGGCTGGAAGCTGGCTGGGAACACAAGGCTGGAAGCTGGCTGGGAACACAAGGCTGGAAGCTGGCTGGGAACATAAGGCTGGAAGCTGGCTGGGAACACAAGACTGGAAGCTGGCTGGGAACACAAGACTGGAAGCAGGCTGGGAACACAAGACTGGAAGCAGGCTGGGAACACAAGACTGGAAGCAGGCTGGGAACACAAGACTGGAAGCAGGCTGGGAACACACTGGGAACACAAGGCTGGAAGCTGGCTGGGAACACAAGGCTGGAAGCTGGCTGGGAACACAAGACTGGAAGCAGGCTGGGAACACACTGGGAACACAAGGCTGGAAGCTGGCTGGGAACACAAGGCTGAAAGCAAGCTGGGAATACAAGGCTGGAAGCTGGCTGGGAACACAAGGCTGGAAGCAGGCTGAGGACACATTGGAAACACAAGGCTGGAAACAGGCTGGGGACACATTGGGAACCCCAGGCTGGATGCAGGCTGGGGACACATTGGGAACACAAGGCTGGCAGCAGGTTGGGACACACTGGGAACACAAGGCTGGAAGCAAGCTGGGAACACAAGACTGGAAGCAGGCTGGGAACACAAGGCTGGAAGCAGGCTGGGAACACAAAGCTGGAAGAAGGCTGGAAACACAAGGCTAGAAGCAGGCTGGGAACACACTGGGAACACAAAGCTGGAAGCTAGCTGGGAACACAAGGCTGAAAGCAAGCTGGGAATACAAGGCTGGAAGCTGGCTGGGAAAACAAGGCTGGAAGCAGGCTGAGGACACATTGGGAACACAAGGCTGGAAACAGGCTGGGGACACACTGGGAACACAAGGCTGGAAGCAAGCTGGGAACACAAGGCTGAAAGCAAGCTGGGAATAAAAGGCTGGAAGCTGGCTGGGAACACAAGTGTGGAAGCAGGCTGGGAACACGAGGCTGGAAGCAGGCTGGGAACACAAGGCTGGAAGCAGGCTGGGAACACAAGGCTGGAAGCAGGCTGGGAACACAAGGCAGGAAGCAGGCTGGGAAAACAAGGCTGGAAGCAGGCTGGGAACACAAGGCTGGAAGCAGGCTGGGAACACAAGGCTGGAAGCAGGCTGGGAAAACAAGGCTGGAAGCTGGCTGGGAACACAAGGCTGGAAGCTGGCTGGGAACACAAGGCTGGAAGCTGGCTGGGAACACAAGGCTGGAAGCTGGCTGGGAACACAAGGCTGGAAGCTGGCTGGGAACATAAGGCTGGAAGCTGGCTGGGAACACAAGACTGGAAGCTGGCTGGGAACACAAGACTGGAAGCAGGCTGGGAACACAAGACTGGAAGCAGGCTGGGAACACAAGACTGGAAGCAGGCTGGGAACACACTGGGAACACAAGGCTGGAAGCTGGCTGGGAACACAAGGCTGGAAGCTGGCTGGGAACACAAGACTGGAAGCAGGCTGGGAACACACTGGGAACACAAGGCTGGAAGCTGGCTGGGAACACAAGGCTGGAAGCTGGCTGGGAACACAAGGCTGGAAGCTGGCTGGGAACACAAGGCTGGAAGCTGGCTGGGAACACAAGGCTGGAAGCTGGCTGGGAACACAAGGCTGGAAGCAGGCTGGGAACACAAGGCTTGAAGCTGGCTGGGAACACAAGGCTTGAAGCTGGCTGGGAACACACTGGGAACACAAGGCTGGAAGCTGGCTGGGAACAGAAGGCTGGAAGCAGGCTGGGAACACAAGGCTGAAAGCAAGCTGGGAACACAAGGCTGGAAGCTGGCTGGGAACACAAGGCTGGAAGCTGGCTGGGAACACAAGGCTGGAAGCTGGCTGGGAACACAAGGCTGGAAGCTGGCTGGGAACACAAGGCTGGAAGCTGGCTGGGAACACAAGGCTGGAAGCTGGCTGGGAACAGAAGGCTGGAAGCTGGCTGGGAACACAAGGCTGGAAGCTGGGTGGGAACACAAGGCTGGAAGCTGGGTGGGAACACAAGGCTGGAAGCTGGGTGGGAACACAAGGCTGGAAGCTGGCTGGGAACACAAGGCTGGAAGCTGGCTGCGAACACAAGGCTGGAAGCTGGCTGCGAACACAAGGCTGGAAGCTGGCTGCGAACACAAGGCTGGAAGCTGGCTGGGAACACAAGGCTGAAAGCAAGCTGGGAACACAAGGCTGGAAGCTGGCTGGGAACACAAGACTGGAAGCAGGCTGGGAACACAAGACTGGAAGCAGGCTGGGAACACAAGGCTGGAAGCAGGCTGGGAACATAAGGCTAGAAGCTGGCTGGTAACACAAGACTGGATGCAGGCTGGGAACACACTGGGAACACAAGGCTGGAAGCACAAGGCTGGAAGCTGGCTGGGAACACAAGGCTGGAAGCTGGCTGGGAACACAAGGCTGGAAGCTGGCTGGGAACACAAGGCTGGAAGCAGGCTGGGAACACACTGGGAACACACTGGGAACACAAGGCTGGAAGCTGGCTGGGAACAGAAGGCTGGATGCAGGCTGGGAACACAAGGCTCAAAGCAGGCTGGGAACACAAGGCTGGAAGCAGGCAGGGAACACAAGGCTGGAAGCAGGCAGGGAACACAAGGCTGGAAGCTGGCTGGGAACACAAGGCTGGAAGCTGGCTGGGAACACAAGGCTGGAAGCTGGCTGGGAACACAAGGCTGGAAGCTGGCTGGGAACACAAGGCTGGAAGCTGGCTGGGAACACAAGGCTGGAAGCTGGCTGGGAACACATGGCTGGAAGCTGGCTGGGAACACAAGGCTGGAAGCTGGCTGGGAACACAAGGCTGGAAGCTGGCTGGGAACACAAGGCTGGAAGAAGGCTGGGAACACAAGGCTGGAAGAAGGCTGGGAACACAAGGCTGGAAGCAGGCTGGGAACACAAGGCTGGAAGCAGGCTGGGAACACAAGGCTGGAAGAAGGCTGGAAGCAGGTTGGGAACACACTGGGAACACAAAGCTGGAAGCTAGCTGGGAACACAAAGCTGGAAGCTAGCTGGGAACACAAAGCTGGAAGCTAGCTGGGAACACAAAGCTGGAAGTTAGCTGGGAACACAAGGCTGGAAGCAGTCTGGGAACACAAGGCTGGAAGCAGGCTGAGGACACATTGGGAACACAAGGCTGGAAACAGGCTGGGGACACATTGGGAACCCCAGGCTGGAAGCAGGCTGGGGACACATTGGGAACACAAGGCTGGCAGCAGGTTGGGACACACTAGGAACACAAGGCTGGAAGCAAGCTGGGAACACAAGACTGGAAGCAGGCTGGGAACACAAGACTGGAAGCAGGCTGGGAACACAAGACTGGAAGCAGGCTGGGAACACAAGACTGGAAGCAGGCTGGGAACACAAGGCTGGAAGCAGGCTGGGAACACAAGGCTGGAAGCAGGCTGGGAACACAAGGCTGGAAGAAGGCAGGGAACACAAGGCTGGAAGAAGGCTGGGACACACTGGGAACACAAAGCTGGAAGCAGGCTGGGAACACAAGGCTGAAAGCAGGCTGAGGACATATTGGGAACACAAGGCTGGAAACAGGCTGAGGGCACATTGGGAACCCCAGGCTGGAAGCAGGCTGAGGGCACATTGGGAACACAAGGCTGGAAGCAGGTTGGGACACACAGGGAACACAAGGCTGGAAGCAAGCTGGGAACACAAGGCTGAAAGCAAGCTGGGAACACAAGGCTGAAAGCAAGCTGGGAACACAAGACTGGAAGAAGGCTGGGAACACAAGGCTGAAAGCAAGCTGGGAATACAAGGATGAAAGCAAGCTGGGAATACAAGGCTGGAAGCAGGCTGGGAACACAAGGCTGGAAGCAGGCTGGGAACACAAGGCTGGAAGCAGGCTGGGAACACAAGGCTGGAAGCAGGCTGGGAACACAAGGCTGGAAGCTGGCTGCGAACACAAGGCTGGAAGCTGGCTGGGAACACAAGGCTGGAAGCTGGCTGGGAACACAAGGCTGGAAGTTGGCTGGTAACACAACGCTGGAAGTTGGCTGGGAACACAAGGCTGGAAGCAGGCTGGGAACACAAGGCTGGAAGCAGGCTGGGAACACAAGGCTGGAAGCAGGCTGGGAACACAAGGCTGGAAGCTGGCTGGGAACACAAGGCTGGAAGCACGCTGGGAACACAAGGCTGGAAGCTGGCTGGGAACACAAGGCTGGAAGCAGGCTGGGAACACAAGGCTGGAAGCAGGCTGGGAACACAAGGCTGGAAGCAGGCTGGGAACACAAGGCTGGAAGCTGGCTGGGAACACAAGGCTGGAAGCTGGCTGGGAACACAAGGCTGGAAGCTGGCTGGGAAAACAAGGCTGGAAGCTGGCTGGGAACACAAGGCTGGAAGCTGGCTGGGAACACAAGGCTGGAAGCTGGCTGGGAACACAAGGCTGGAAGCTGGCTGGGAACACAAGGCTGGAAGCAGGCTGGGAACACAAGGCTGGAAGCAGGCTGGGGACACAAGGCTGGAAGCTGGCTGGGAACACAAGACTGGAAGCAGGCTGGGGACACAAGGCTTGAAGCTGGCTGGGAACACAAGACTGGAAGCAGGCTGGGAACACAAGACTGGAAGCTGGCTGGGAACACATTGGGAACACAAGGCTGGAAGCTGGCTGGGAACACAAGGCTGGAACAAGGCTGGGAACACAAGGCTGGAAGCAGGCTGGGAACACAAGGCTGGAAGCAGGCTGGGAACACAAGGCTGGAAGCAGGCTGGGAACACAAGGCTGGAAGCTGGCTGGGAACATAAGGCTGGAAGCTGGCTGGGAACACAAGGCTGGAAGCTGGCTGGGAACACAAGGCTGGAAGATGGCTGGGAACACAAGGCTGGAAGATGGCTGGGAACACAAGGCTGGAAGCAGGCTGGGAACACAAGGCTGGAAGCAGGCTGGGAACACAAGGCTGGAAGCAGGCTGGGAACACAAGGCTGGAAGCAGGCTGGGAACACAAGGCTGGAAGCAGGCTGGGAACACAAGGCTGGAAGCTGGCTGGGGCACAATTGGGGGCACAAGGCTGGAAGCAGGCTGGGAACACAAGGCTGGAAGCAGGCTGGGAACACAAGGCTGGAAGCAGGCTGGGGCACAATTGGGGGCACAAGGCTGGAAGCAGGCTGGGAACACAAGGCTGGAAGCAGGCTGGGGCACAATTGGGGACACAAGGCTGGAAGCAGGCTGGGGCACAATTGGGGACACAAGGCTGGAAGCAGGCTCGGATACATTGTGAACACACAGTAGTGTCCGGTACCCCCAATTATGGTTCCTTTTCCCCGCTTCACTCCACATCCCGTCCCTCTTTTATATCCTGTGATCCCTTCCTCCCCAGTAGTGTCCTTACCCCCCCCCCCTAGTGTCCTCTGCCTCCCTATTCCCCAAAATGGTGTCCCCTGTCCTTTTCTCATCAATATACCCCCCAGCATAGTTTACTCTGTCCCCCCTCCCACAGTGGTCTCCTGTGTCCCCCCCATATCACACATGGGCAGCACTGCCTATCTCTGTGTGTGTAATGCAGAGTGGAGATAAGAAGACAACACAGTGCTGGGTAGAAGGCGAAATCAGGAGCTGCCAAGCTGGTGATTGGTTACTAGGATAGCCTAGCAACCAATCACTGAGCAGCTTCCATCCCCAACCCCGCCCTCCATCCTGCACTATGCTGCCTCCTGCTTTGCGCTCTGCCTGTAACATGAGAGAGGCGGAGGATGGGGGAGGCAGAACCGCGGTCACAATCAACCTGTCCGCTCCCCACAATCGACCACGATTGACGGGTTGCCGGCCCCCGCTGTATACAATACATGGGATACTAAGGAGTTGTAACCTCATGTTAACCCTAAACATGTGTAACAAACATTTTGCTTGAAAAAAAATATTTGCTCATATTACTATGTGTTCAAGCTGGCCAGCTGAGTCAAAGTGATCCCTCTCTGGCCAGATGAATCAAAGTGATCCCTCTCTGGCCAGATGAATCAAAGTGATCCCTCTCTGGCCAGCTGAATCAAAGTGATCCCTCTCTGGCCACTGGAATCAAAGTGATCCCTCTCTGGCCAGCTGAATCAAAGTGATCCCTCTCTGGCCAGCTGAATCAAAGTGATCCCTCTCTGGCCAGCTGAATCAAAGTGATCTCTCTCTGGCCAGATGAATCAACGTGATCCCTCTCTGGCCACCGAAATCAAAGTGATCCCTCTCTGGCCAGCTAAAGTAGTGATTCCTCTCTGGCCAGCTGAATCAGTGATTCCACTCTGGCCAGCTGAGTCAAAGTGATCCCTCTCTGGCCAGCTAAATCAGTGATTCCTCTCTGGCCAGTTGAGTCAAAGTGATCCATCACTGGCCAGCTGAATCAAAGTGATCCCTCTCTGGCCAGCTGAATCAAAGTGATCCCTTTCTGGCCAGCTGAATCAGTGAACCCTCTCTGGCCAGCTGAATCAAAGTGATCCCTCTCTGGCCAGCTGAATCAAAGTGATCCCTCTCTGGCCAGCTGAATCAGAGTGATCTCTCTCTGGCCACCGGAATCAAAGTGATCCCTCTCTGGCCACCGGAATCAAAGTGATCCCTCTCTGGCCACCGGAATCAAAGTGATCCCTCTCTGGCCACCGGAATCAAAGTGATCCCTCCCGCCTCAATATTCCTCAGTGATCACATCAACAACCTACCTGGCTCCATCTCCAGATTTTCTGCTCCCCTCATAGCACGCTGCGGACAAACCCGATTCTGTGCCGTGCATGATCTGCGTCTTCGATATCTGTTACTGTTATCTTTAGAAATGTCCTAAAAAGAAGGTGTCACCCCCTCACTGTCCTTCATTTTAGGAACTTAAAATGCAACAATAAAGAGGAAGTGTACGAAGTTCTGTAAAATTCTGTCAATTCTTACTGCACAAAAACGTGGGCCCACTCATGAACAGGATATTTAATCCCACTGGTTTATGGGCTCTGATTGGTTCATTGGTTCATTGAACCCGGCTCCTTTCCACTCTGCAACTGACCAACTCTGACAGAATCTCTCCCCTGTCCTGCCCTGACCTGGCCACTGCTGTCTATAACAGTTCGCTTTCATCCGCATTAGACTTGCTTGCTCCTCTAACAACACGAAGCATTAGGTCCTGACCATTACAACCTTGGAAGACTGACCACACCAGAAATCTTAAATTACATAGTCGTGCACTGGAGCAATTGTGGCGTAAAACCAAATCTCACCAAGCATTCACCCGATATAAATCTGCTTTATTCACATACAATTCCTCCCTCCATGATACCAAACAAGCCTATTTTGTCACTCTTATACCTTGTCATCCAGTCCTCATCGTTTCTTCTCTACTTTTAACTCTCTACTTTCTCCACCCCCACCTCCACCCAGTACCTCACTCACTGCTCACGAGATTTCAAATCATATCAAAAACAAGATTGATGCAATTTGCAGGGGCATCGCCACCACACAGACATCCATCCCACTTAGCATACCTTATACTAAACCTCCCTCAACACTTTCCTCTTCTGACCTCGCTACTACCGAAGAGGTCACTAAGGTTTTCTCAGAAGCCCATCTCACCACTTGCCCCCTGGATCCTGTCCCCTCACAACTCCTACAGTCCCCCTCTTCTTCCATCCTATGCTCGCTCACTCATATCTTCAATCTCTCCCTCTCTAATGGTTCCTTCCCCTCCCCCTAAAGCATGCGCACATCACTCCCATACTTAAAAAGCCCTCCCTGGACCCCACCGACCTGAACAACTTAAGACCCATCTCCCTGCTGCCATTTACCTCTAAACTCCTAGAATGCTTAGTCTACAATCGCCTGAGCTCCCACCTCACCGACAACAACCTTCTTGACCCTTTAGTCTGGCTTTCGCTCACTACACTCCACTGACACTGCCCTACTAAACCTCACTAATGATCTACTAACTGCTAAAACCAATGGCCACTACCCCATACTCCTCCCAACCAATGGCCACTACCCCATACTCCTCCCAACCAATGGCCACTACTCCATACTCCTCCCAACCAATGGCCACTACTCCATACTCATCCCGACCAATGGCCCCTACTCCGTACTCATCCCAACCAATGGCCACTACTCCGTACTCCTTCCAACCAATGGCCACTACTTCGTACTTATCCCAACCAATGGCCACTACTTTGTACTCATCCCAACCAATGGCTACTACTCTGTACTCATTCCAACCAATGGCCACTATTCCATACTCTTACTACTCGACCTCTCTGCGGCTTTTGATATGGTTGACTATCCCCTCCTCCTCAAAAAACTCCACTCTGTTGGCCTCAGAGACTCTGCTCTCTCCTCATTCTCCTCCTACCTATCGCAGTGCTCCTACAGTGTTACCTATAACGCTGCCTCCTCCTCTTCACTCACTCTTTCTGTAGGGGTCCCTCAAGGTTCTGTCCTTGGACCCCTTCTCTTCCCCATCTACACCTCTTCCCTTGGTCACTTGAGAAACTCACATGACTTTAACTACCATCTCTATGCTGATGACACACAAATCTATCTTTCTACCCCTTGCCTCACCCCTTCAGTCTCCTCCTCACCTCACCCTTTCAGTCTCCTCTCGCATTACTAACCTACTAAGTGACATATCGGCATGGAGGTCACTCCACTTCCTCAAACTCAACCTTTCCAAAACTGAGCTCTTAGTATTCCCCCCAGCCCATGCCCCCTCCCCTGACTTCTCCATCAAGATCAACAACACTATCATCAGTCTCTCCCCTCATGCCAGGGTACTAGGTTTAATCCTAGACTCCTATCTGTCCTTTCAGCCCCAGATCTAATCACTGTCCAAATCTTTTAGACTTCACCTCCACAACATCTCCCAAGATACACCCGTTCCTAACCTCGGAAACCACTAAGCAACTTATTCACTCCCTGATTATATCTCGCCTCAACTATTGTAACTCCCTCCTCATTGGCCTATCGAATTGCAGGCTACTCGCCTCTTCAGTCTATCATGAATGGTGCTGCCAGGCTCATCCACCTTACTAACCGTTCTGTATCTGCCACCCCTCTCTGCCAATCCCTCCACTGGCCTCCACTCAGTGTTCTCCACCCCTCTCTGCCAATCCCTCCACTGGCCTCCACTCAGTGTCCTCCACCCCTCTCTGCCAATCCCTCCACTGGCCTCCACTCAGTGTCCTCCACCCCTCTCTGCCAATCCCTCCACTGGCCTCCACTCAGTGTCCTCCATCTTTCTCTGCCAATCCCTCCACTGGCCTCCACTCAGTGTCCTCCGCCCCTCTCTGCCAATCCTTCCACTGGCTTCTTGTTGCCCAATGGATAAAATTCAAAACATTAACAATAATGTATAAAGCCATTTATAACTCCGCCCCAAATTACATCACCGATCTTGTCTCCAAATATCACCCAAACCGTACTCTCCGCTCCTCGCAAGACCTCCTACTCTCTATCTCCCTTGTCTCCTCCTCCCATGCTCGTCTCCAGGACTTCTCCAGATTTCCCCCCATCCTCTGGAACTCTCTACCCCAATTTTTCAGACTATCGCCTACTCTGCTCACTTTTAGGCGATCTCTGAAAACCGATCTCTTCAGGGAAGCCTATCCTGCCCTCACCTAATACTGGAATCTTCTACTCTTCCAAACACTCAATCCCCCACAGTTACTATCTTTTGTACCACTAGCCCCTCCCTCTTAGATTGTAAGCTCCAAGGATCAGGACCCTCCTCACCCTCTTGTATTGAACTGTATTGTTGCTGTATTGTCTCCCGTTATATTGTACAGCGCTGAGGACACTGTTGGCACCATAAATCCTGTATAATAATAATAATAATTTGTAAGCACTGCTAAGATTCCCCCCACCCCCCCTTCCTGACCAGGCCAATTTTTGCATTACGGCACGGAGTTACTTTAAGTGACAAATTTAGCTTTCAGTAGTATTTGATCGCCTATGCAGTTTTTTTTGTGCTATAAAAAAAAGTCAAAGTGTTCCCTCTCTGGCCTTCGGAATCAAAGTGATCCCTCTCTGGCCACCGGAATCAAAGTGATCCCTCTCTGGCCACCGGAATCAAAGTGATCCCTCTCTGGCCAGCTGAGTCAAAGTGTTCCCTCTCTGGCCACCAGAATCAAAGTGATCCCTCTCTGGCCACCTGAATCAAAGTGATCCCGCTCTGGCCACCAGAATCAAAGTGATCCCTCTCTGGCCACCAGAATCAAAGTGATCCCTCTCTGGCCACCAGAATCAAAGTGATCCCTCTCTGGCCATCGAAGTCAAAGTGATCCCTCTCTGGCCATCGAAGTCAAAGTGATCCCTCTCTGGCCACCAGAATCAAAGTGATCCCTCTCTGGCCACCAGAATCAAAGTGATCCCTCTCTGGCCATCGAAGTCAAAGTGATCCCTCTCTGGCCACCAGAATCAAAGTGATCCCTCTCTGGCCATCGAAGTCAAAGTGATCCCTCTCTGGCCACCGGAATCAAAGTGATCCCTCTCTGGCCAGCTGAGTCAAAGTGATCCCTCTCTAACCAGCTGAGTCAAAATGATCCCTCTCTGGTCAGCTGAATCAAAGTGATCCCTCTCTGGCCACCGGAGTCAAAGTAATCCCTCTCTGGCCACCGGAGTCAAAGTAATCCCTCTCTGGCCACCGGAGTCAAAGTGATCCCTCTCTGGCCATCGAAGTCAAAGTGTTCTCTCTCTGGCCATCGAAGTCAAAGTGATCCCTCTCTGGCCACCGGAATCAAAGTGATCCCTCTCTGGCCACCGGAATGAAAGTGATCCCTCTCTGGCCACCAGAATCAAAGTGATCCCTCCCTGGCCAGCTGAGTCAAAGTGATCCCTCTCTGGCCACCGGAATCAAAGTGATCCCTCCCTGGCCAGCTGAGTCAAAGTGATCCCTCCCTGGCCAGCTGAGTCAAAGTGATCCCTCTCTGGCCACCTGATTCAAAGTGATCCCTCTCTGGCCACCTGAATCAAAGTGATCCCTCCCTGGCCACCTGAATCAAAGTGATCCCTCCCTGGCCATCAAAGTCAAAGTGATCCCTCTCTGGCCACCGGAATCAAAGTGATCCCTCTCTGGCCAGCTGAGTCAAAGTGATCCCTTTCTGGCCAGCTGAATCAAAGTGTTCCCTCTCTGGCCACCGGAATCAAAGTGTTCCCTCTCTGGCCAGCTGAGTCAAAGTGATCTCTCTCTGGCCATCGAAGTCAAAGTGATCCCTCTCTGGCCATCGAAGTCAAAGTGATCCCTCTCTGGCCATCGAAGTCAAAGTGATCCCTCTCTGGCCATCGAAGTCAAAGTGATCCCTCTCTGGCCATCGAAGTCAAAGTGATCCCTCTCTGGCCACTGGAATCAAAGTGATCCCTCTCTGGCCACTGGAATCAAAGTGATCCCTCTCTGGCCAGCTGAGTCAAAGTGATCCCTCTCTGGCCACCGGAATCAAAGTGATCCCTCTCTGGCCACCTGAATCAAAGTGATCCCTCTCTGGCCACCAGAATCAAAGTGATCCCTCTCTGGCCACCGGAATCAAAGTGATCCCTCTCTGGCCACCGGAATCAAAGTGATCCCTCTCTGGCCAGCTGAGTCAAAGTGATCCCTATCTGGCCACCTGAATCAAAGTGATCCCTCTCTGGCCACCAGAATCAAAGTGATCCCTCTCTGGCCACCGGAATCAAAGTGATCCCTCTCTGGCCACCGGAATCAAAGTGATCCCTCTCTGGCCAGCTGAGTCAAAGTGATCCCTCTCTGGCCAGCTGAGTCAAAGTGATCCCTCTCTGGCCATCAAAGTCAAAGTGATCCCTCTTTGGCCATCAAAGTCAAAGTGATCCCTCTCTGGCCACCGGAATCAAAGTGATCTCTCTCTGGCCAGCTGAATCAAAGTGTTCCCTCTCTGGCCACCAGAATCAAAGTGATCCCTCTCTGGCCACCGAAGTCAAAGTGATCCCTCTCTGGCCACCGGAATCAAAGTGATCCCTCTCTGGCCAGCTGAGTCAAAGTGATCCCTCTCTGGCCAGCTGAGTCAAAGTGATCCCTCTCTGGCCATCGAAGTCAAAGTGATCCCTCTCTGGCCATCGAAGTCAAAGTGATCCCTCTTTGGCCATCGAAATCAAAGTGATCCCTCTTTGGCCATCGAAGTCAAAGTGATCCCTCTCTGGCCATCGAAGTCAAAGTGATCCCTCTCTGGCCACCGGAATCAAAGTGATCCCTCTCTGGCCAGCTGAGTCAAAGTGATCCCTCTCTGGCCACCGGAATCAAAGTGATCCCTCTCTGGCCATCGAAGTCAAAGTGATCCCTCTCAGGCTAATCCCTACTCTTCCTTGCAGACTGCCAAATTCTATATACTGTGTGTGTATATCTGTATATATCACTCTAGGACAAGACTGCAGAACACCCCCAATTTAGCCTAACTCAATGGGGAGGTGTTCTGTAGTTACAATAGGAATACAGCACAGGCAGAAAGGAGAAGGTAGCAGATATCAGCTGAGAAGGATTCTGGCAGGATCAACTGGAATTTTATTGCACTAATCAAACAGAAAAAACAAAAGCCGTTCAATGGTGTATATAACAGGAAAATAAATCAATCTTATTGGTTACACACCCTATATGGATACTAAACCTTATTCTTGCCCCCTCGTGATTCCTTCCCCCCTCAATATTTTATTTTTATTTTTTTCAGGTACTTATATAGCGCTGTCAATTTACTCAGTGCTTTACATATATATTGTACATTCACATCAGTCCCCGCCCCCGAGGAGCGTACAATCTGAGGTCCCTAACTCACATCCATACACACACATAACTAGGGACAATGTAGACAGGAGACAATTCACCTACCAGCATGTCTTTGGAGTGTGGAAGGAAACCGGAGTACCCAGAGGAAACCCACGCAGGCACAGAGAGAACATGCAAACTCCAGGCAGGTGGTGTCATGGTTGTGATTTGAACCAACGACCCGAGTACTGCCAGGCGGAAGTGCTAACCATTTAGCCGCTGTGCTACCCAGTGATCACATCTACAACCTACCTGGCTCCATCTCCAGATTTTCAGCTCCCCTCATGGCACGCTGAGGACAAACCCGATTCTGCGCCGTGCACAATCTGCGTCTTCGATGTCTACTGCTGGTATCTTTAGAAACTGCCTAAAAAGGAGGTGTCACCCCCTCACTGTCCATTTTAGGAACTTAAAATGCAACAATAAAGAAGGAAGTGTACGAAGTTCTGCAAAATTCTGTTAATTCCTACTGCACAAAAACGTGCGCCCACTCATGAACAGGATATTTAATCCCACTGGTCTATGGGCTCTGATTGGTTCATTTGTAAGCACTACTAATATCCCCCCCCCCCCCCACCCCTTCCTGACCAGGACGATTTTTGCATTACGGCGCTGCGTTACTTTAACTGACAATTGTGCGGTCATGCGACGCTGCACCCAGATGAAATTGATGTCCTTTCCCCTACAAATTGAGCTTTCGGTGGTATTTGATCGCCAATGCATTTTTAGTTTTGCGCTATAAAAGTAAGTGACAATTTTGAGAAAAAAAACAATATTTTTGACTTTTGCATAAAACACGTTGAGTAAAAAAAAATTTAAAAAAATCAAATTTTGTCATAAATTTAGGCCAAAATGTATTCCGCTCCCTGTCTTTGCTAGAAAAAAAAAAAAATCCCAATACGTGTAAATTAATTGGTTTACGTGGAAGTTATAGCGTCTACAAATGGTGGGATATATACGGGGATTTAAAAAAAAATTTTTTACTAGTAATGGCGGCGATCGGTGACTTATAGCGGGACTGCGGCGGGCAATCTGACAGTGTGGGGGGGGGAAACTGACTTGGTGTCACTGACATCCCCAGTGACACCAATTCAGTGATCAGTGCTTAAAAAAAAAGCCCCGACACTGTACTAATGGCACTGGGCAGGAAGGGGTTAACATCTGGGGTGATCAAAGAGTTAACCGTGTGCTGGGAGTGTTTTACTAGGGGGCGGGGGGGGGGTGTTTCACTGTAAGCATGCTGCTATGCAGAGCCATCCAAAGCAGTGTGTGGGAGCTGACAGGGGAGAGAACTGTTTTGTTCTCCTGTCTGAGATCCTCAGCAATCACCAGGCGCCAGCGAGTAATCACCAGCCAACAACCGGTGATTGACAGCTGCATCCGCGAATGGCGGCACGGCAAGGCGCACGTACGCCTCGTGTGCACCCCCTACCCGTAGATGCAAAATCATGTACTGTTTATATACAGTGGGGATCAAAAGTTTGGGCACCCCAGCTAAAAATTTGTATTAATATGCATAAAGAAGCCAAGGAAAGATGGAAAAATCTCCAAAAGGCATCAAATTACAGATTAGACATTCTTATAATTTGTCAACAAAAGTTAGATTTTATTTCCATCATTTACACTTTCAAATTAACAGAAAACAAAAAAATGGCGTCTGCAAAAGTTTGGGCACCCTGCAGAGTTAATATCTTGTACTGCCCCCTTTGGCAAGTATCACAGCTTGCAAACGCTTTTTGTAGCCAGCCAAGAGTCTTTCAATCCTTGTTTGAGGTATCTTTGCCCATTCTTCCTTACAAAAGTCTTCCAGTTCTTTGAGATTTCTGGGCTGTCTGTCACGCACGGCTCTTTTAAGGTCTATCTATAGATTTTCAATGATGTTGAGGTCAGGAGATTGTGAAGGCCATGGCAAAACCTTCAGTTTACGCCTCTTGATGTAATCCCCCGTGGATTTCCAGGTGTGTTTAGGATCATTATCCATTTGTAGAAGCCACCCTCTCTTTAACTTCAGCTTTTTCACAGATGGCATCAAGTTACCATCCAAAATTTGCTGAAATTTTATTGAATCCATTTTTCCTTCTACTCGTGAGATGTTCCCTGTGCCACTGGCTGCAACACAACCCCAAAGCATGATTGATCCAACCCCATGCTTAACAGTTGGACAGAGGTTCTTTTCATTAAATTCTGTGCCCCTTCTTCTCCAAACGTACCTTTGCTCAATCCGGCCAAAAAGTTCAATTTTAACCCCATCGGTCCACAGAACTTGTTTCCAAAATGCATCAGGCTTGTCTATATGTTCATTTGCAAAGTTTAAACAATGATTTTTGTGGTGAGGACGTAGAAGAGGTTTTCTTCTGAGGACTCTTCCATGAAGACCATATTTGTACAAGTATCTCTTTATAGTGGAATAGTGTACCACAACTCCAGTGTCTGCCAGATCTTTCTGGAGGGATCGTGCAGTCAAACGTGGGTTTTGAATTGTTTTTCTCACAATCCTGCGAGCTGTTCTGTCTGATATTTTTCTTGGTCTTCCAGATCTTGCTTTAACTTCCACTGTTCCTGATGACTGCCATTTCTTAATTACATTCCGAACAGAGGATATTGATATCTGAAAACGCTTTGCTATCTTCTTATAGCCTTCTACAGCTTTGTGAGCGTCAACTATTTTCAGTTTCAGTTTTCTAGACAACTGCTTAGAAGAACCCATGGTGCTGATTGTTGGGGCAAGGTCAGATAAGTCTGGGCATTTAAAACCTTTGAGATTGACCTCAATCATCGTCTGGGAAGACCAGGTGATAACAATCCATGACACTGGCATGTCCCAGCTTTGCAAAGGGGGCAGTGCATGCTATAAATTCTGCAGGGGGCCCAAACTTTTGCAGACGCCATTTTTTTGTTTTCTGTTATTTTGAAAGTGTAAATGATGGAAATAAAATCTAACTTTTGTTGACATATTATAAGAATGTCTAATCTGTAATTTGATGCCTTTTGGAGATTTTTCCATCTTCCCTTGGCTTCTTTATGCACATTAATACAAATTTTTAGCTGGGGTGCCCAAACTTTCGATCCCCACTGTACATGATTTTGCACCCCCATGCCGCCCTGTTACAATATATCTGCTATAGGGCAGATGGGAAGTGGTTAAAAATAATATTTGAGCTGGACAAGAATCATTTGTTCCGGTGTGTACCATCTCGTAACCTGGTCAGGTTGGGGGAGGTGTAAACTTCTCAGGGTGAGGGGCAGAGCGGACATTGATCATGGTGGAGGATGGAGGGATGAGAGGAAAGGTAAGTGGTCACAGAGCACTGGGAGAGAGTGTACCTACATCTGCCATGCTTGTGCAGCCAACTCTGATTCATCTCATGGCCATCAAGTTGATGAAGACTCTTGGTGACCACATGGATGCCGTTTCTATAGAATGATATGTCTTCTGTTTGGATCCTAAGTCTTTGGAATGGAATGTTCATTCTTTCATCTTATCACCGTCTTCTTTTTTTTCCCTTCATGAATAATTGTCTTTTCCGTTGTATTGATTCTACCCATAGTATGTCTAAAATAAAGCGGCTTCAGCCTGGTCATCTGTGCTTCCAGTGAAAAGTTGGGTTTGAGTTTCTGAAGGATCCAGTGGTTGGCTTTCTCCCTGTCCATGGTGTTCGCCCACACCAACGTTCATAGGCAGCAATATTTTTTCCTGACTCGCTTGTCAAGCTTTCAAATCCATAGAGTGTACCAGGACACACCAAAAAATGGGCAATTCTGATCCTCGTATTTAGGGACCCATCGGTAGCTTTGAAGAGCTTGTCTAGGTCTTTGATTTTCCCACAGCCAGTCTGACTCCTGTTTTTTTGACTGTTGGTTTATTTGTTATTAATAATTGATCCAAGGAGGGAGAAGCTGTCTATGATCTCCTAGGTATGTAACCCGAAGTCTTTACCATTGACTTTGAAGTTAGCTGTCTGGACCCATCAGTACCTCCTGAAGGTCTTTTCTAGGTCTTTCATCTTTGCTTTTCCCACAGCCAAACCAAGTCATGTGTTTTTGACTTTTGGATCCATTGTGATTAATAATTCATCCAAGGAGGCTGAAGCTGTCTACACCGCGTTCCAAATTATTATGCAAATTCTATTTAAGTGTCACAAAAGATGAAATATTTTGTTTTTCAGTGTAACTCAGGGATGGCATTATGTGTCAGGGCTCTTCTGATCACTGAAAACAATCTGGGACACGTGTGATAATTAGATTGGCCGGTGAGCCCAATTTCAGGAAAAACTCCTAAAGGACGACGTTCCACATTATTAAGCAGAGCGCCATTTTCAAGCAATATGGGGAAGAAAAAGGATCTCTCTGCTGCCGAAAAGAGTGAAATAGTTCGATGCCTTGGACGAGGGATGAAAACATTCGATATTTCAGGAAAATGTAAGCGGGATCGTCGCACTATGAAGAGATTTGTGGCTGATTCAGAGCACAGACGGGTTGGTGCAGATAAAGGCACATTGAGGAAGATTTCTGCCAGATCCAGGCATCGGATCAAGAGAGCAGCTGCTAAAATCCCATTACAGGCATATGGATCAGCCAAACGTCTAGATCATCCCTCTCAGCTAAAACGTCAGCCTTGGGTGCAGTGATATGCTTCTAGGTCCAGAGAGCCTTCTTGCCCAGTGTGTTAAGATAGGATAAGTTCCCTCTCCTGGTTACAAGGTACCCTAGGAATTGGCTGCTGTGAATCTGGAACCCTCCAAAAAGAGGGTCAAAAACAGGGAATGCCAATAGTGTAGTAGGTTCAAACTTGGTTTATTTGGTCAAAAGTAACATACTAGCCAGGGTTATGTGCATATACAGACACTGTCAGCAATCAAGCGGACAGGTAAGTGAGATAAAGATATATAAAATAAAATATACATGCACTAACCCGGCAAGTTAAAAAAGGGGACCGCCGGACCTCCTTGTGGTCCCGGTGGTCAGGAAGTCACACGTGCTGCTGGCTCCTCCTGAGGCCTTTCGTGCTACGGCACTTCATCAGAGGGTGGATGCCATCAGCAGTGTGACTGGAAAGACTTCCTATTAAAACGGAGTTTGCGCATGCGCGCGCAAGGCCCGCCCTAATGCCAGAAGCGGAAAAAGAACTGCGCATGCGCGCACTCTCAATAACCGCCATTTTGCCGTGGGCTGTAGATGCGCGAAAATGAACTGCGCATGCGCCACTCAATAGCCGCCATTTTGCCATGGATCATGGGCAGTAAGCTGTGTAATCCGACAGCTACCGCAAAAAAAGGTATTGACAAGGCACATATGATTAGTGCCGGTTACCCGGGGCTGATGGAAGAACGGTGATCAATCCGATCAGAACGGTGATTGATCCGACCCGAGTATAACCCCCCCCCCCCCCAGGGTAAATGTCAAGGTATATAAGACACTGCTTAAGTTGCTAAAAGATGTCCCAGAAATTATTCACCCTCTGTCGTCCATATGGGGAACCTGGTCAATTCCTTGACATATATCCTTACATCCATGCCATTGGTGCTAGAATGGTTACACAATAATCATATATAATTGGTAGATGATAAAAATGGACATTTTAGGTGCAAACAACGCCTATATCAAAGCGCATGTAAAAACGTATATATAAAAACACACACAGGTATTAAAAACGCACACAAACATTTATAATGCGGCATCTCCCGCTGACATACATTCTTTTCATGAGTCACCATTATGCCGTGGATCATAAACCGCAATCTGTATAAGTACCGTATTTTCCGGCGTATAAGACGACCCCCTACTTTTCCTGTTAAAATATAGGGTTTGGGTTATACTCGCCGTATAAGACTACCCCTCTTCCAACGCACACCAAATAAAAATTAAAAGACATCAGATTTGATTCCAATATGGTATGCTATTTCAGTATGGTATTCCAATGATGGGGTGCTATTCCTCCCACTGACACCAATGATGGGGCATTATTCCTCCCACTGACACCAATGATGGGGCACGATTCCTCCCACTGACACCAATGATGGGGCATTATTCCTCCCACTGACACCAATGATGGGGCATTATTCCTCCCACTGATACCAATGATGGAGCACTATTCCTCCCACTGACACCAATGATGGGGCACTATTTCATCCACTGACACCAATGATGGGGCACTATTTCATCCACTGACACCAATGATGGGGCACTATTTCATCCACTGACACCAATGATGGGGCACTATTTCATCCACTGACACCAATGATGGGGCACTATTCCTCCCACTGACACCAATGATGGGGCACTATTTCATCCACTGACACCAATGATGGGGCACTATTCCTCCCACTGACACCAATGATGGTGCCCCATCATTAGTGTCAGTGTGTGAGGAATAGTGTCCCATCATTAGTGTCAGTAGGAGGAATAGTGCCCCATCATTGGTGTCAGTGGGAGGAATAGTGCCCCATCATTGGTATCAGTGGGAAGAATCGTGCCCCATCATTGGTGTCAGTGGGAGGAATAGTGTCCCATCATTAGTGTCAGTGGGAGGAATAGTGCTCCATCATTGGTGTCAGTGGGAGGAATAGCACCCCATCATTGGTGTCAGTGGGAGGAATAGCACCCCATCATTGGTGTCAGTGGGAGGAATAGCGCCCCATCATTGGTATCAGTGGCAGGAATTGCGCCCCATCATTGGTGTCAGTGGGAGGAATAGTGCCCCATCATTGGTGTCAGTGGGAGGAATAGTGCCCCATCATTGGTATCAGTGGGAAGAATCGTGCCCCATCATTGGTGTCAGTGGGAGGAATAGTGTCCCATCATTAGTGTCAGTGGGAGGAATAGTGCTCCATCATTGGTGTCAGTGGGAGGAATAGCACCCCATCATTGGTGTCAGTGGGAGGAATAGCACCCCATCATTGGTGTCAGTGGGAGGAATAGCGCCCCATCATTGGTATCAGTGGCAGGAATTGCGCCCCATCATTGGTGTCAGTGGGAGGAATTGCGCCCCATCATTGGTGTCAGTGGGAGGAATAGTGCCCCATCGTTGGTATCAGTGGGGAGAATAGTGCCCCATCGTTGGTGTCAGTGGGAGGAATAGTGCCCAATCATTGGTGTCAGTGGGAGGAATAGTGCCCCATCATTGGTGTCAGTGGGAGGAATAGTGCCCCATCATTGGTGTCAGTGGGAGGAATAGTGCCCCATCGTTGGTGTCAGTGGGGAGGAGGAATAGTGCCCCATCATTGGTGTCAGTGGGGAGAATAGTGCCCCATCATTGGTGTCAGTGGGGAGGAGGAATAGTGCCCTATCGTTCGTGTCAGTGGGGAAGGAATAGTGCCCCATTGTTAGTGTCAGTGGGGGAGGAATAGTGCCCCATCATTGGTGTCAGTGGGGAGAATAGTGCCCCATCATTGGTGTCAGTGGGGAGGAGGAATAGTGCCCTATCGTTCGTGTCAGTGGGGAAGGAATAGTGCCCCATTGTTAGTGTCAGTGGGGGAGGAATAGTGCCCCATTGTTAGTGTCAGTGGGGGAGGAATAGTGCCCCATTGTTAGTGTCAGTGGGGGAGGAATAGTGCCCCATTGTTAGTGTCAGTGGGGGAGGAATAGTGCCCCATTGTTAGTGTCAGTGGGGGAGAGGAGCGGCTGCTCCTTCTTCCAGTTCGGCCGCTCGATTTTCGCGGGGCAGCTTGGCTCCACCTCCTCGCCGGTGATTGGTCGCCTGTGTGCCTTTCCAGTGCTGGCGCCCAATCACCGGTGAGGAGGCGGAGCCGAGCGGCCGCGTGACCATCGAGCGGCCGAACTGAAAGAAGGAGCAGCCGCGCTTCCTGGACCAGATTGTCGTGGGACCGGGACCGGAGCCAGGTAAGGTACAGCAGCCCCTCTGCCCACCCCTGTACTTAGTGTCCGTTGGAGGAGGAGGGGGGGCGGCACCGCGCCGCCCCTCGAAAAAGACACCGTCTCGCCGTATACCGGCGTATAAGACGACCCCCGACTTTTCAGAAGATTTTCATGGGTCGAAAAGTCGTCTTATACGCCGGAAAATACGGTATATGATTTTAATAGGGCACATCAGTGCCATAATCCCAGAGAGGGGGTTTTTCACTAAACAAAAACACAAAAAAAAACAATAAAGTATGCCTATAAAGGGTGAATTATCGCTATCCCACTTCTCTAGGGCATATTGGAAGCACAATAAATAGCCCATTTTGAGTATATACCCCAAGGACGTGTCATCCCTTAATATTCTAAATGTGAAAAAATGTCACATATCCTTATTATAAGGTACATGTAACATCCACTATATCATCCATAGCCTTAGGTGCTCTACATATAAAATAAATGTTACATTTCATTTAAATATATTTCATAAATATGTATTTCATAAAAAATGTATTTCATAAAAAAGGGGGGCCCCCTAAAAACCCCCAATCTCTACTGGGCTAAAAATCAGGTCCGTACTATAAAGTTCCAAACAAGGGCATATGATAAAACACAGTGGGAAATCACATCATTGTCTTAGCTGTTGGCAATGAAGCAATTAATATCCACCTCAATATTGTGTCCATGAGGGTGAAGCGTACTTAGTTCGTAGACCCATCTGGTTTCTGCCTGGGAAACAGTTCTAGTCTTATGAAGCCCCCTCCAATGCGGGGATATCACCTCTATACCCATAAATTTTAGTGAAGTAGGGTCCCTATTATGGAAAAGCCTGTAATGGTTGGATAGCGAATGATCTCTATAGCCTTTCTTTATGTTCGCCACATGCTCACGTAGGCGATCCCGTAGGCGTCTGGTTGTCCGTCCTACATACTGTTTCTTACAGGGGCAACTAAGAAGATAGACCACAAACGTACTGTGACATGATATGAATTGCTTGATATCATATTTTCCCGTTACTGATGAGGTAAAAGTATCAATCCTCCGCTTACGGGTATTGTCACACCTGCATATAATGCACTTATTGCATTATTTAGCTCGTTAAAAAAGGTCAATTTAGTGGGGGGGTTCACCACATTCGGTGCAATGCGATTTCTGATGGCCGAGGCCCTCCTGAACAAGGGACGACCTATAACACTGTTCAACAGGTAAAAAATTTTGGGCATAAAATTAGCTAATCTTACATAATTTTGGGGTGCTGAAAACGAAAATGACCCTAAAAAATGTTGATTGGCTCTAGTTTCCATGATATATTCACCCATCTAATGACGTAAGCCATTCAAAATTATGATGCAACTTCAGCTGCATATTGCGCAATTGATACTGGTGACCAATAGAACATGTCATGTATACTGAGATGATGCAATATTAGCCTTTAATTGCATCACTTCACTGCATAAAAGCTGCAGTATCTGTAGCTGATTGGAGTTCGTCTTTACATTTGGTTTTCTGCTTATATAGGCTACTCAGTAATGCCTCCAACTTGTGTGAATAAAGCAGATAATTTCTGCTATATCTGCGGTGAAATAACTTTTATCTCACAAAAAAGGAGGATAACAGGAATGATTAAGAAAGCCTACAACTTGTATTTTGGCTGCAAGATAGGAGACCAGGACAAGAGCTGGGCACCACATATATGCTGCAATTCTTGTGGGACGGCACTGGAGCAATGGTTGAATGGAAAAAAGGCATCTATTCCTTTCGCTGTGCCAATGATTTGGAGAGAGCCAACAGATCATGTTAGTAATTGTTACTTTTGTATGGTGCCTCCAATTGTAAAAGGGCTAAATAAGAAGAAAAAGTTATCTGTGCACTATCCAAATATTCCATCGGCAATACGTCCAGTTCCTCATGGAGAGGGGCTACCAATTCCTAAAGCACCAGAATCCTTCGTGGTTGAGTCAAGTGAGGAAGAACCTGAAGCGTGTAGTCATCAACCATCAACCTCACATGACCCAGACTTTCTTCCATCCACACCCACTGAACCACACCTCATTACACAAGTGGAATTGAGCGATCTTATCAGAGACCTGGATCTTCCGAAGAACAAGGCAGAGCTTTTGGGGTCAAGACTACAACAGTGGAATCTCCTAGCAAGTGATGTTCGTACGTCTTTCCTCGAATACAAGAGAAAAGCCAAGAGAAGCAAAACCGACACAAACTGAAGACAAAACTAGTGAGAATCCTAAGTATTCAAATGATTCAACTTAGCTTATAGCTATCATTTTTCTTGGTAATCCTATGCAATATATTCTGCCATTTAGGCTTTGTTATGTAGTCAATATCACTTGCTTTATATTTGTGGAAAGACATCTATCTATATAATTATTGTGCATTATGTAGTCATTACGCCTATAGTAGAAAACTTTCCGTTTACAGAAAAACTAGAGCCAATTGACAAATTTCATTGTTATATTTGAACTCAGAATGTGAAATTCATTAAGAAATGGATCCTTTTGTTTCCAAAACTGACAAAAAATAAAAATTTGTTGAACAGTGTAATTAGTGGGATAGGGTCGTTATTATCGAAGAGCGGTGAATACATTGACTTCCATATGCAGCCATTGGTTATCAACACACCCTCATTTTTAAGTGACACTAAACAGGTCCTGAATGAAGTTAAAGCGGTGAACACATCACCCGGTATGTTCTTGGTCACAGCGGATGTCAGTTCCCTGTACTCAAGCATTGACCATGCGGATGGCATGGAGGCCACGGATTTCTATTTGACTAACCATAGTCCCTTACCGGACATACAAAAGTGCTTCATTCTCGATTTGCTGCACTTTGCCATTTATCACAACCATTTTTGGTTTTGGCTAAGTTCGCCCCCAGCCTCGCAAACCTCTTCATGTCCAGATGGGAGGAGGATGTCATATACGCCAGAGACTGGCCGGAACTGATTTTGTACAAACGATATATAGATGACATCCTCCTCCTCTGGAATGGAGAGGAAAATGCACTGAAATTTTTTTTCACAACACTGAACAACAATACTTTAAACTTGGTGATCGTTGGAGGAGCTCACAGGGGAGAGGTCTGTATGTAAACAACACAGGTCTCTCCCCTGCCAGCAAGGACATGCTGCTTTGTTTCTCTCTGCACAGCATGTCTCCCTAGTAAAACACTACCAGCACACAGTCAACCCTTTGATCGCCCCTCACATTAACCCCTTCCTGCCCAGTACCATTAGTACAGTGTCGGGGCTTTTTATTAGCACTGATCACTGTATTGGTGTCACTGGGGATGTCAGTGACACCAAGTCAGTTCCCCCTCAGTGTCAGAATGCCCACTGCAGTCCCACTATAAGTCGCCGATCGCCGCCATTACTAGTATAGAAAAAAAAATCCCAGCATATATCCCGCCATTTGTAAACGCTATAACGTTCACGTAAACCAATTCATTTACACTTATCGGGATTTTTTTTTAGCGAAGACACGGAGCAGAATACATTTTGGCTGAAATTTATGACGAAATTTGATTTTTAATTTTTTTTTTTCACCGGACAGGTTTTATAGCAAAAAGTCAAAATATTGTTTTTTTTCTTCAAAATTGTAATTTTTTTATTTTTTTGTTTATAGCGCAAAAAAATAAAAACTGCACGGGGGATCAAACACCACCGAAAGAAAGCTCTGAGGAGAATAGGGACGTACATTTAATCTAGGTACAGCGCTGCATGACCGCGCAATTGTCAGTTAACAGCTCCCCGACCGCCCTATATAGAAATACTGCTACAGGGCGGCATAGGTCCGCAAAATCACATACTGTATATACATGATTTTACATTTCCGGGTAGGGGAGTGTGCAAGCCGCATGCGCGTCCTACCTGCGCCGCCATTTGCGGCCTCAGCTGTCAATCACCGGGTACCGGTCCCTGGTGATTTTTGAAGATCTCCAATGGGAGGGAGGACTGTTGTGTTTACTCCCTGTCAGCTCGGGCACACTGCACAGCACATTCATCCTGATCAGTGTGCTTACAGGGAAGAACACCCCCCACCCCCTAGTAACACCCCCCCCTGCCTCCTAGTAACACACCCCGCCCCCTAGTAAAAGACTCCCATCACACAGTTAACCCTTTGATCGCCCCAGATGTTAACCCTTTCCTGCCCAGTGCCATTAGTACAGTGTCGGGGCTTTTTATTAGCACTAATCACTGTATTGGTGCCACTGGGGATGTCAGTGACAGTTAGTCAGTCCCCCCCTCTCCAGTCTCAGAATGCCCACCGCAGTCCCACTATAAGTCGCTTATCGCCGCCATTACTAGCAAAAATGGAAAAAAAATCCCAGTATCTATACCGCCATTTGTAGACGCTATAAATTAATTTACACGGATTGGGATTTTTTTTAGCAAGGACACGGAGCCGGAGACATTTTGGCTGAAATTTGATTTTTCATTTTTTTTTTCACTGGACATGTTTAACCAGTTGCCAACCGCATATAGCCGAATGACAGCTACACTGCGGCCAGCCAGTTCTTGGAGGGGCGTCATATGACGCGCACCCGGCGATCTCCATGATCGCTGTGTCCTATGGCCACAGCTAATCACGTGATGTGGTAAAAGGCCAATCACAGCGGCTTTTTACCACGTGATCAGCCATGTCCAATGACACGCTGATCACTGGGAAATGCAAATGCCAGTTCTCGGCTGCACTTTCCTCACGCTGTCAGAACGTGGGGAAAGTACTGCCGAGAACCGGCAGTTGTCAGAGGAGGGATCGGCACCGATCATCAGGGCACTGATGATCAGCGCCCTGATGACTGGTGCCCAGCAGTGCCACCCACCAGTTCCACCCACCTGTGCCCAGCAGTGCTGCCCACCAGTGCCCAGAAGTGCCACCCAACTGTGCCCAGCAGTATCACCCACCTGTGCCACCCACCAGTGCCAAGCAGTGCCACCCACCTGTGACCAGCAGTGTCACCCACCTGTGCCACCCACCAGTGCCAAGCAGTGCCACCCACCTGTGCCCAGCAGTGTCACCCACCTGTGCCACCCACCTGTGCCCAGCAGTGTCACCCACCTGTGCCCAGCAGTGTCACCCACCTGTGCCCAGCAGTGTCACCCACCTGTGCCACCCACCAGTGCCACCCACCTGTGCCCAGCAGTATCACCCACCTGTGCCACCCACCAGTGCCAAGCAGTGCCACCCACCTGTGCCCAGCAGTGTCACCCACCTGTGCCACCCACCTGTGCCCAGCAGTGTCACCCACCTGTGCCCAGCAGTGTCACCCACCTGTGCCCAGCAGTGTCACCCACCTGTGCCACCCACCAGTGCCCAGCAGTGCCACCTACCAGTGCCACCCACCTGTGTCACCCAACTCTGCCCATCAGTGCTACCCACCTTTGTCCATCAGTGCCACCCACCTCTACCCATCAGTGCCACCCACCTGTGCCCATAAGTGCCCATCAGTGCTGCCAGTCAGTGCCCAGCAGTTGCGTCAGTCAGTGCCCATCAGTGCAGCCTCATCAACACACATCAGTGAAGGAGAAAAATAACCTGTTTGCAAAATTTTATAATAGAAACCAAGAAACCTTTTTTTTTTTTCAAAATGTTTGCTATTTTTTTGTTGATAGCGCAAAAAGTAAAACACGCAGTGGCAAGTAAATACCACCAAAAGAAAGCTCTATTTGTGAGAAAAAATTGATAAAAATGTCATATGGGCGCAGTGCTGCATGACCGCGCAATTGTCATTCAAAGTGCAACAGCGCTGAACGCTGAAAACTGGCCCGGGCAGGAAGGGGTATAAGTGCATTGTAGGCGAGGGGTTAATAGCAAAAAGTCCAAAATATTAGTTTTTTCAAAACTGTCAGTTTCTTTGTTTATAGCACAAAAACTAAAAACCGTAGAGACAATCAAATACCATTGAAAGAAAGCTCTATTTGTGGGGGGAAAAAAGGATGTAAATTTAATTTGGGTGCAGCGTCGCACAACCAAGCAATTGTCAGTTAAAGTAATGCAGCGCCGTATCGCAAAAAATGGCCTGGTCTGGAACGGGGGGAGGGGGGGGGGTATCCTCTGGAAGGCGAGCGAGGGGTTAAATGTCACCTTTACCAAATAAAACAAAGAATTAAGGGTCGGTTCACACTACAAAAATGCCCCCCGGATACGTTTTTGCACACAGCTCACACCACACTCCGTCCCGGGGCAGTCTGGATGCAGGTTGCTGTGTTCCAGTACGGTTCTGTGCAGAAAAAATGCCTCCTGTTCTACTTTTATTTCTTCACCGGAAACTGCCTGCACTGGTGTGAACCGGGGCCATTGGAATACATGGAGAACGCTGCGCATGCATTTATGATGCAGAAAGAAAGTGCACTGGACATCATCTAATGTGAACTGACCCTGAAACCACCACACCCACCTTCCTGCCAGTCTCGGGTGCCGGGTCATATGATGCCGGTCCTGGTCCCAGTACAATGACTGTTATATGTAGATCCCCCGACCTCATCTCCAGCTCTTTGTTCCTCCTCGCCGCTCTACACTGATTGGTGGAAATGTGAGCTCTGTTCTGTGCGCTTCACGACAATCCAGGGGCGGACTGACCATTTGGAAACTCGGGCACTGGCCGAGGGCCCGGGGTCAGTAGGGGGCCCCATGAGAAGCCCCTGGTACCTTTTTCATAGGCTTTTTTGAGTTTGGGCAAGGACACGGGGGCCCCATGATCCCCATATTGCCCGGGGGCCCCATGAGTTGTCAGTCCGCCCCTGCAACAACCGCAGATGTTTTATGAGACTTCCGTAGAAGACGTGACACCGACCTTCTCAGCAACTCCAACCACAAACCAGAACTGAAAGAAACACAATAGAGAGGAAGTAACATTTCACGAAGAAGAAACAAAATCATCGGTTGTCAGCCCCACAGGATTTCATGAGCGTTGGGCTAGATGTCCGAATCACATGAAAGTTCGACTTGAACATCGACTGTTCGCCCGCCGCGCCCCACAGTGCGCTGCGCCCTGACAGGGCATTGTGATTGGCCAAAGCAATGCACCTGACCGCAGGCCAATTGCAGCGCATGATGACGTCACAACGGGACCCCCCTTATGACGTCATCACTATATTTAAGTCATCCCGGCGCAGCTGTCAGACGGCGGGAGCTGGCGCGTGGTTTTTGTTTTTCTGTTTTTCAGGTAGCGGCTGGCATCGTGATTGACGTTGGATCTACTTTGGGGAACATTTTTTAAATGTTTGTTTTTTTGATAAAGGACTTGTCAAATATTGTCTCCTGTCATGTGTTTTACACCACGCTTTTTTGTGTGAACGGGTAATGGTACCATGTACCGCATAATCATTCACATGTGGGGAGCAGGATCTTGGGGGGCGGGATCTGGGGGGCCCCTTGTTAAAGGGGGCTTCCAGATTCCGATAAGCCCCCCTGCCCGCAGACCCCCACAAGCACAGGCCATGGTCGGGGGAAAGGAGCCCAATGTGATTTGTGGGGGATCCCCCCTGCCCCAAAGCACCCCCCATGTTGAGGACATGTGGTCTAGTATGGTTCAGGAGTAGGGGGTACTCGCTTGTTCCCCCTCCCCCTTTCCTGACCTCCATGCTCGGATGAGGGTCTGGTATGAATTTTGAGGGGACCCCCCCAATGTCGGTTTTTAAAAAAATGTTGACAATAATAAACAAATGAGTGCAGCGCTAAAATATTTTGTGAACCAAATAAAATATCAATAAAAATCAATAAAGAGTCCCAATGTAATTGGTGATAGTAACAAGATGCCTCTTGTGCTATGGTGACACTGGACCCGGTATCAGTGCAAAGTAGATAAGGTAATGCGCACTCACCAGATGCGCATAATATTTGCGCCTTGTAATAATAATCCAGATGTCATCGGGTAGAGAACTGGTTTGGAGATGCTCTTCCCTCTTATGGGATAGTGGGTCATCACATTGTATGCTTTAAAAAAAATGTTGGTTTGGGGGTTCCCCTCAAAATCCATACCAGACCCAAAGGGCTTGGTATGGATGGGAGGAGGGACCCCACTTCGTTTTTTTTTTTTTATTGTCAGGCAATGCTGACAATTCTTTTTCCGTTCAGCTGTCAGCGGGGAACCCCACTGACAGCGGAAACCCCACTGGCTCCGGAATGGTTCAGGACCTGAAGGGGGGGGCACTCGCTCGTTCCCCCTTTCCTGACCTGTGTGCTCAGATAAGAGCCTGGTATGGATTTTGGGGAGACCCCCACGCCATTTTTAAAAAAATGTTGGTTATGGGGGTTCCCCTCAAAATCCATACCAGACCCAAAGGCTTGGTTCACACCTATGCAGTTTGCGTTTGATCCATTTCTGCATTGCGTTTTGTGCTTTTTCTTCACCTGAGTTTATGATGCGTTTCACTTTTTTTTTTTTTCTTCTAGCCACAAAACACATCAAAACACGCACTATGCTTTTCTGCAGCATTTCCATTGACGTCTATAGAACCAAAAACACAACTTTTTGCGTTAAAAAAAAAGTCCCCTCCCCTTTCCAAGTCTGTTGAACCAAAACCCAATGTTTTGCTTGGAAAAAAGTCCCCGATCCTTGCCAAAAAAACGCATGGGGGTGAAAACGCAGAGATGTGAACCCGTCCCAAAGGAAATTATGTCAAATGGACTGCTGTGCGCTTCTGCAGAATGCATTGGAAAACTCTTAGGTGTGAACACGGGGTAAGAAGCGTTTAGAAGCGACAGGCGGAGCTTGTCTGTGGACCTCTGTCGGCGGAGCCTGTCTGTGGACCTCTGTCGGCGGAGCCTGTCTGTGGGCAGCTGTCGGCGGAGCCTGTCTGTGGGCAGCTGTCGGCGGAGCCTGTCTGTGGACCTCTGTCGGCGGAGCCTGTCTGTGGACCTCTGTCGGCGGAGCCTGTCTGTGGACCTCTGTCGGCGGAGCCTGTCTGTGGACCTCTGTCGGCGGAGCCTGTCTGTGGGCACCTGTCGGCGGAGCCTGTCTGTGGGCACCTGTCGGCGGAGCCTGTCTGTGGGCACCTGTCGGCGGAGCCTGTCTGTGGGCACCTGTCGGCGGAGCCTGTCTGTGGGCACCTGTCGGCGGAGCCTGTCTGTGGGCACCTGTCGGCGGAGCCTGTCTGTGGGCACCTGTCGGCCGAGCCTGTCTGTGGGCACCTGTCGGCGGAGCCTGTCTGTGGGTACCTGTCGGCGGAGCCTGTCTGTGGACCTCTGTCGGCGGAGCCTGTCTGTGGGCACCTGTCGGCGGAGCCTGTCTGTGGGCACCTGTCGGCGGAGCCTGTCTGTGGGGACCTCTGTCGGCGGAGCCTGTCTGTGGACCTCTGTCGGCGGAGCCTGTCTGTGGACCTCTGTCGGCGGAGCCTGTCTGTGGACCTCTGTCGGCGGAGCCTGTCTGTGGGCAGCTGTCGGCGGAGCCTGTCTGTGGGCACCTGTCGGCGGAGCCTGTCTGTGGGCACCTGTCGGCGGAGCCTGTCTGTGGACCTCTGTCGGCGGAGCCTGTCTGTGGACCTCTGTCGGCGGAGCCTGTCTGTGGACCTCTGTCGGCGGAGCCTGTCTGTGGACCTCTGTCGGCGGAGCCTGTCTGTGGACCTCTGTCGGCGGAGCCTGTCTGTGGAGCTCTGTCGGCGGAGCCTGTCTGTGGGCACCTGTCGGTGGAGCCTGTCTGTGGGCACCTGTCGGCGGAGCCTGTCTGTGGACCTCTGTCCGCGGAGCCTGTCTTTGGACCTCTGTCGGCGGAGCCTGTCTGTGGACCTCTGTCGGCGGAGCCTGTCTGTGGACCTCTGTCGGCGGAGCCTGTCTGTGGACCTCTGTCGGCGGAGCCTGTCTGTGGACCTCTGTCGGCGGAGCCTGTCTGTGGACCTCTGTCGGCGGAGCCTGTCTGTGGACCTCTGTCGGCGGAGCCTGTCTGTGGACCTCTGTCGGCGGAGCCTGTCTGTGGACCTCTGTCGGCGGAGCCTGTCTGTGGGCAGCTGTCGGCGGAGCCTGTCTGTGGGCACCTGTCGGCGGAGCCTGTCTGTGGACCTCTGTCGGCGGAGCCTGTCTGTGGACCTCTGTCGGCGGAGCCTGTCTGTGGACCTCTGTCGGCGGAGCCTGTCTGTGGACCTCTGTCGGCGGAGCCTGTCTGTGGACCTCTGTCGGCGGAGCCTGTCTGTGGGCAGCTGTCGGCGGAGCCTGTCTGTGGGCACCTGTCGGCGGAGCCTGTCTGTGGACCTCTGTCGGCGGAGCCTGTCTGTGGACCTCTGTCGGCGGAGCCTGTCTGTGGACCTCTGTCGGCGGAGCCTGTCTGTGGACCTCTGTCGGCGGAGCCTGTCTGTGGACCTCTGTCGGCGGAGCCTGTCTGTGGAGCTCTGTCGGCGGAGCCTGTCTGTGGAGCTCTGTCGGCGGAGCCTGTCTGTGGACCTCTGTCGGCGGAGCCTGTCTGTGGAGCTCTGTCGGCGGAGCCTGTCTGTGGAGCTCTGTCGGCGGAGCCTGTCTGTGGAGCTCTGTCGGCGGAGCCTGTCTGTGGACCTCTGTCGGCGGAGCCTGTCTGTGGACCTCTGTCGGCGGAGCCTGTCTGTGGACCTCTGTCGGCGGAGCCTGTCTGTGGACCTCTGTCGGCGGAGCCTGTCTGTGGACCTCTGTCGGCGGAGCCTGTCTGTGGACCTCTGTCGGCGGAGCCTGTCTGTGGGCACCTGTCGGCGGAGCCTGTCTGTGGACCTCTGTCGGCGGAGCCTGTCTGTGGACCTCTGTCGGCGGAGCCTGTCTGTGGACCTCTGTCGGCGGAGCCTGTCTGTGGACCTCTGTCGGCGGAGCCTGTCTGTGGACCTCTGTCGGCGGAGCCTGTCTGTGGGCACCTGTCGGCGGAGCCTGTCTGTGGGCACCTGTCGGCGGAGCCTGTCTGTGGACCTCTGTCGGCGGAGCCTGTCTGTGGACCTCTGTCGGCGGAGCCTGTCTGTGGAGCTCTGTCGGCGGAGCCTGTCTGTGGACCTCTGTCGGCGGAGCCTGTCTGTGGGCAGCTGTCGGCGGAGCCTGTCTGTGGGCAGCTGTCGGCGGAGCCTGTCTGTGGGCAGCTGTCGGCGGAGCCTGTCTGTGGGCACCTGTCGGCGGAGCCTGTCTGTGGGCACCTGTCGGCGGAGCCTGTCTGTGGACCTCTGTCGGCGGAGCCTGTCTGTGGACCTCTGTCGGTGGAGCCTGTCTGTGGACCTCTGTCGGCGGAGCCTGTCTGTGGAGCTCTGTCGGCGGAGCCTGTCTGTGGGCAGCTGTCGGCGGAGCCTGTCTGTGGGCACCTGTCGGCGGAGCCTGTCTGTGGGCACCTGTCGGCGGAGCCTGTCTGTGGACCTCTGTCGGCGGAGCCTGTCTGTGGACCTCTGTCGGCGGAGCCTGTCTGTGGACCTCTGTCGGCGGAGCCTGTCTGTGGACCTCTGTCGGCGGAGCCTGTCTGTGGACCTCTGTCGGCGGAGCCTGTCTGTGGACCTCTGTCGGCGGAGCCTGTCTGTGGGCAGCTGTCGGCGGAGCCTGTCTGTGGGCACCTGTCGGCGGAGCCTGTCTGTGGACCTCTGTCGGCGGAGCCTGTCTGTGGACCTCTGTCGGCGGAGCCTGTCTGTGGACCTCTGTCGGCGGAGCCTGTCTGTGGGCAGCTGTCGGCGGAGCCTGTCTGTGGGCACCTGTCGGCGGAGCCTGTCTGTGGACCTCTGTCGGCGGAGCCTGTCTGTGGACCTCTGTCGGCGGAGCCTGTCTGTGGACCTCTGTCGGCGGAGCCTGTCTGTGGACCTCTGTCGGCGGAGCCTGTCTGTGGACCTCTGTCGGCGGAGCCTGTCTGTGGACCTCTGTCGGCGGAGCCTGTCTGTGGACCTCTGTCGGCGGAGCCTGTCTGTGGACCTCTGTCGGCGGAGCCTGTCTGTGGACCTCTGTCGGCGGAGCCTGTCTGTGGACCTCTGTCGGCGGAGCCTGTCTGTGGGCAGCTGTCGGCGGAGCCTGTCTGTGGGCACCTGTCGGCGGAGCCTGTCTGTGGACCTCTGTCGGCGGAGCCTGTCTGTGGACCTCTGTCGGCGGAGCCTGTCTGTGGACCTCTGTCGGCGGAGCCTGTCTGTGGACCTCTGTCGGCGGAGCCTGTCTGTGGAGCTCTGTCGGCGGAGCCTGTCTGTGGAGCTCTGTCGGCGGAGCCTGTCTGTGGACCTCTGTCGGCGGAGCCTGTCTGTGGACCTCTGTCGGCGGAGCCTGTCTGTGGACCTCTGTCGGCGGAGCCTGTCTGTGGACCTCTGTCGGCGGAGCCTGTCTGTGGACCTCTGTCGGCGGAGCCTGTCTGTGGACCTCTGTCGGCGGAGCCTGTCTGTGGACCTCTGTCGGCGGAGCCTGTCTGTGGACCTCTGTCGGCGGAGCCTGTCTGTGGACCTCTGTCGGCGGAGCCTGTCTGTGGACCTCTGTCGGCGGAGCCCATCTGCGGACATCTTTCAGCGGAGCCTGTCTGTGGACATCTGTCAGCGGAAGCCACATCTCTTGCTCAGGTCTGCGGTTAACCATCCTCAGTGGTTAGAGTTCTGGCCATTTGCCATGATACTTCTATTATCTGCAGTTGCGGAAGTTCAGAGCTTACTGCAAAAAATAGAAGTGACACTGATACAGAATTAGACCTGTGGCCCCGTACAGACACTTTATGGCAGTGTTTATTATCAGTACAGGTAGTAGGAGTTGGTCACATTCATCTGGGTTACTTTTGTAATGTTGAAGATGTTTTGTACCTTCTCCGGGTCACTGCTAATGAGTGTTGGGAAGATCCCCGACATTCCTACCCACACAAGGAGCACCAACACCTTCATCCAATCACCATATGATGGCAGATGTTGGTTTTCCAAAAACCAGATGGGAGGTGTGAAAGCTGTAATCCCATTGTTGGTATCAGAAATAGCCATTATTTGGCTTTGACATCATGTGGGAGACCTTGTCCCTTTGTTTTCATTTTAGTGATGGGGACCAGAGGCATTTAACTGAGGCAATCAACATGTGCATCATCATCAATATGGGTGCACAGCTGAAGACCATGCAGGAGCATACGGCACGAGTAGTTGTAGACTAGGACAATCTATGGGTGCACGGCTGACGACCATGCAGGAGCATACTGTCAAGGTCCTACCTTTTCCCAGAGGTTATGTTACTCCATGTGCTGGCATCCATCTTGGATTTCTGCTGAGCATGGTGGGAAGCTTTTATGCCTTCAGGTCTCTGAGGTCCATCCCCCAGAGGGGTGTGGCTGAGTACATATAAGCCTGTGATCCGCACATGCCTGACTACGCTATTGTCATTCTCACCAGCTACACGCCATTGGCGGCGGCCATTACCGCAGCCGGGGTGTCTCGGGGGCCGCGACCTGGTTCCTGGCTGCGTCAAGTCCATCCCCAACATCAGGGGCCCTGGTGAAGGGCAGCCTGGGACTTAGACTCCGCGCCCTGAGGGACTTCGGTCTGTTGGTGGTGGTTGTCGTCAGCCAGTGCCTTACCCTGCCACTAGGCCTACCTGTCCGTTCCACAGCCCTGCCCTGACATTACACAAGTGCCATGAATCCTGACGGTGCAGGTACGCCTTCGCTTCCAATGTTGGTCGCCAGACTGGATCAACAGGATCTCCTGTTGGATCAGTTCGCTCAGGCGTTGCAGACTCTGCTGGCACACACCGCGCACCTTACTCCTGGTGTTATTAGGCCGGTTGTCACTCCGGTGGTCGCTCCCGCTGCTGTTCCGCTTGTTGCGCCTACCGCCGCGACTGCTGCGGCACCCGCGGCGCCCAGAGATATGACTGGTTCAGCCCCTCTTCCACAGCGCTTTGGGGGTGAGCCGAGTCAGTGTCGTGGGTTCCTCAACCAGGTGGGGATTTACTTTGAATTAATACCCCACGCTTTTCCGACTGAGAGGTCAAAGGTGGGTTTCCTAATATCGCTACTCTCAGACAAGGCCTTGGCCTGGGCAAATCCCTTATGGTAGAGGAACGACCCGGTGATTCACGAGTTTTCCGGTTTTGTCGATGCCTTCCGTAGGGTATTCGACGTACCGGCTCGCTCCGCCTCGGCTGCCAAGCTGCTCATGTCTATGCATCAGGGTTCACGGACCGTTGCCGAGTACGCCATAGAGTTTCGTACCCTGGCGGCAGAGGTGGGTTGGAACAATGAGGCTCTGGTGGCTGCGTTTTCTCAGGGTCTTTCTGATGCATTGAAGGACGAGATCGCAGCCAAGGAATTGCCTGTGGAGCTAGAAGCACTAATTTCCTTCCTGATCCTGATTGATACCAGGCTCAGGGAGAGGCCTTCACTCAAGGAACGCCTGCGGAGGCCTTCCAATCGACTGGCACCTGCATTTTCTGTCCCACCCATTCCTCCCTCTCCTCCCACGCCTCCTGGGGATAGATTGTCTGGTGGTGAGCCCATGCAGCTGGGGTTTGCTCGCCTTTTTGAGGGAGAGCAGGCCGCTCGGCGTCGGGTGGGTCGCTGCCTGTACTGTGGTCTTGGTGGGCACTTTCGGCAGTCCTGTCCGGTCCGTCCGGGAAACGCTCACACCTGAGATCCTGTCGGGGACAGATCTTGGGTGGAGTCTCCTCGTCCCTGGCGTTCCGCAGAGATAAGCCACTGATCACCGTTGTCCTCTCTTGGGCGGAGGGCTCGGTGACGGCCCAGGCGTTGGTAGATTCTGGGGCCGGCGGGTTGTTTATGGACAGCTCGTTTGCTGCCCAGCACTCCATTCCCCTGCAGGCTCGAGTTACCCCATTGGTTCTCGAGGCAATAGATGGCAGGCCCCTGCAACCACCGCAGGTTACCCACGAGACTATGCTAGTTGAGGTAGCTATTGGGGCTGTTCACAGGGAGTTGGCCTGTTTCCAGGTGATTTCTTCTCCACACTATTCGGTGGTTTTGGGGTATCCCTGGCTCCAGATGCACAATCCAACCTTCAATTGGCAAACTGCTGAGATTCTCTCGTGGTCTCCACAGTGTGGGGCCGGGTGCATCCGTGGGCCAGTTAAGGTGTTGTGTGCCTCCTCGGACTCTGCGTTGCCTACTGATTATGGGGAGTACCAGGACGTGTTTGATAAGGTACGCGCTGGTGCCTTACCTGCTCATCGTCCTTACGACTGCGCCATATCCTTGCAACCCGGTGCCGCTCCTCCACGTGGCAGGGTGTATCCTCTCTCGGTTGCGGAGAAAAAGACCATGGAGGAGTACGTTGCGGATGTGCTTTCCCGGGGGCACATTCGTAAGTCTACTTCCCCAGCAGGAGCGGGCTTTTTCTTTGTAAAGAAGAAGGGTGGTGAATTGAGGCCTTGCATTGATTATAGGGGTCTCAATCGAATCACCACTAAGAATGCCTACCCGATTCCCTTGATTACTGAGTTGTTCGACCGCCTTAAGGGGGCAGCAGTCTTTACCAAACTTGACCTTAGGGCGGCGTACAACCTCGTACGGATCATACAGGGGGATGAGTGGAAGACCGCGTTTAACACCAGAACCGGCCACTACGAATACCTGGTGATGCCCTTCGGGTTGTGTAACGCGCCCGCAGTTTTTCAGGAATTCATAAATGATGTCCTTCGTGACTTGTTGCAGCAGTGCGTAGTGGTTTACCTGGATGACATCCTGGTTTACTCTACCTCCATGGAGTCCCATATCCAGGATGTCAAGCGGGTGCTGCAACGATTACGGGAGAACGAACTCTTTTGTAAGCTCGAGAAGTGCGAGTTCCTTTTTAGGCTACATCATTTCTGCGGAGGGATTCTCCATGGACCCTCAAAAGGTTTCGGCGGTTCTGCAGTGGCCTCGTCCCAATGGTCTTCGGCCCATTCAGCGCTTTTTGGGTTTTGCCAACTACTATCGGAAGTTTATCAGGAACTTCTCCACGCTGGCAAAGCCTCTCTCAGACCTAACCAAGAAGGGCAGTAATCCTCACGAGTGGCCATCCGAGGCCATCGTAGCTTTCGAGGCTCTGAAATCCGCCTTCGCTTCGGCTCCGATACTGTCTCATCCCAATCCTGGATTGCCCTTTGTCCTTGAGGTCGATGCATCCGAGACAGGAGTAGGCGCTCTCCTGTCTCAACGTCGGTCACCCGATGGACCCCTACTTCCCTGTGGGTTCTACTCCAGGAAGATTTCCTCTGCAGAGTGCAACTACCAGATTGGAGATAGGGAGTTGTTGGCAATCATTCTGGCTCTCAAGGAATGGAGGCACCTGCTCGAGGGCTCCGCGGTTCCGGTCCTCATTCTTACCGATCATAAGAACCTGACTTATCTTTCGGAGGCCAAAAGATTGACACCCCGTCAGGCCAGATGGGCCCTGTTCTTGTCGCGGTTCAACTATGTGGTCTCCTATTTGCCTGGTTCCAAGAATGTCAGGGCTGATGCATTATCGAGGCAATACTCTGAGTTGTCCAGGGAGGACTCTGCGCCAACCTCGGTCATACCTCCGGATCAGATCCTGGCTGCCATTCGCACCAGTTTGACTTCTCCCCTTGGGGAGCAGATTTTGGCGGCTCAAACTGACGCTCCTCCCGAGAGACCAGAGGGTAGATGTTTTGTACCCGAGGGGTTGCGTACCCGTCTGCTGCGTACTTACCATAACTCCAAAACTGCCGGGCATCCGGGGAGGAACCAATTGTCTTGGGTCGTCTCTCGGTTGTTCTGGTGGCCAACTCTCCGTGCCGACATCGCCTCTTATGTAGCGGCATGTTCGATCTGTGCCCAGAATAAATCTCCACGGCATCTTCCAATGGGTCTTCTGCAACCCATTCCCAATGGGGAGCGTCCTTGGTCACACCTGGGCATGGACTTTATTGTAGACCTCCCTGTGTCTCGGGTCATACGGTCATATAAGCCTGTGATCCGCACATGCTCTTTGCACTTGTGTCTTGTGTCTTTGTCTTGCTACAGCTCTGTGTATACGCTCGTGACTCTTCTGGTATTCTGACTCGGCTTGTGACTAGACCATTCTCTGTGTTTTCCTTCGATCTGACCTTCCATTGCTGAACCCGGCCCGTGACCTGTGATTCTCTGTCTACTGTTCTGTACTGTTTTGTCCTGTTGTTGTCGACTCGGCTTGCCTGACTACGCTATTGTCATTCTTACCAGCTACACGCCATTGGCGGCGGCCATTACCACAGCCGGGGTGTCTCGGGGGCCGCGACCTGGTTCCTGGCTGCGTCAAGTCCATCCCCACCATCAGGGGCCCTGGTGAAGGGCAGCCTGGGACTTAGACTCCGCGCCCTGAGGGACTTCGGTCTGTTGGTGGTGGTTGTCGTCAGCCAGTGCCTTACCCTGCCACTAGGCCTACCTGTCCGTTCCACAGCCCTGCCCTGACACATACAGCACGAGTAGTTGTAGACTATTATTATTATTATTATACAGTATTTATAAAGCACCAATAGTTCGCTCAGCGCTGTACATTACAAAGGGGGACAGAACATGTGACAGAACAATACCAATACAATGCAATACATGAGGAGATTGAGGGCCCTGCTCTTTCGAGCTTACAATCTAGGAGGGAGGGGATGGTGGTACAGGAGGAGATAGCTGTGGGGGATGGAGTGGTAGGAAAAGTGGAGGAGATCGGCAATTAGCAGGGGGTGGGGTAGGCTTCCCTGAAGAGTTGGGTTTTCAGGGTGCACCTAAAGGAGAGGAGAGTAGGTGATAGTCTGATGGGTTGGGGCAGGGAGTTCCAGAAGTTGGGTGACACCCTGGAGAAGTCCTGGAGGTGGGCATGGGAGGAGGAGACCAGGGAACTAGAGAGAAGGAGGTCTTGTGAGGAGCGGAGTGTGCGTGTTGGGCGGTACTTGGATATTAGGTCAGTGATGTAGTTCGGGGCAGTATGGTGGACGGCTTTGTATGTCAGTGTTAGGATTTTGAATTTGATCCGTTGCGCAATCGGAAGCCAGTGGAGGGATTAGCAGAGGGGGGTGGAGGACACTGAATGGAGGCCAGTGGAGGGATTGGCAGAGGGGGGTGGAGGACACTGAATGGAGGCCAGTGGAGGGATTGACAGAGGGGGGTGGAGGACACTGAATGGAGGCCAGTGGAGGGATTGGCAAAGGGAGGTGGCAGAAACAGAGCGGTTGGTAAGGTGAATGAGTCTGGCTGCCGTATTCAGGATCGACTGAAGCGGAGATAGCCAGCGGTGAGGCAGGCCAGTGAGGAGGGAGTTGCAGTAGTCGAGTCGTGATATGATGAGGGAGTGGATGAGCTGTTTAGTGGTTTCTGGGGTTAGGAACGTGCGTATTTTGGCGATGTTGCGGAGGTGGAGTCTGCATGAGTTTGTTAGTGATTGGACTTGGGGCTGGAAGGATAGGTTGGAGTCCAGAATGACACCAAGTACTCGGGCCTGCTGGGCGGGTCTGATAGTGATATTGTTGGACGTGATGGAGAAGTCAATGTGGGGTGGTGTCCGGGCTGGGGGGAAGACAAGAAACTCTGTTTTGGGGAGGTTCAGTTTAAGGAAGTGGAGAGGCATCCAGTCTGATATGTCGTACAGTAGCTTTGTGATTTGGGTGGAGACTGAGGGGGGGAGGTGGGGGGTTGAGAGATAGATTTGTGTGTCGTCGGCATAGAGGTGGTAGTTGAAGCCGTGAGAGTGTATGAGTTGGCCAAGGGAGGAGGTGTAGATGGAGAAGAGAAGGGGCCTGAGGACGGAGCCTTGAGAGACCCCAACAGAGAGGGGGAGTGAGGGGGAGGTGGTAGCGTTATAGGTAACGCTGAAAGAGCGTTGTGATAGGTAGGATGAGAGCCAGGAGAGAGCGGAATCTCAGAGGCCGAGGGAGTGGAGTTTTATGAGGAGGAGGGGGTGGTCGACTGTGTCGAAGGCCGCGGAGAGGTCAAGGAGTAGGAGCACTGAGTAGTGGCTGTTAGCTTTGGCGGTTAGCAGGTCGTTGGAGAGTTTGAGTAAGGCGGTTTCGGTGGAGTGTAGGGGACGGAAGCCGGACTGTAGGGGATCGAGGAGGTTGTTGTCGTTGAGGTGGGAGCATAGGCGAGTGTAGACTAGGCGCTCGAGGAGTTTAGATGTAAATGGGAGCAGGGAGATGGGTCTGAGGTTGTTCGGGTCATTGGGGTCCAGGGAGGGCTTTTTAAGTATGGGGGTAATGTGTGCATGCTTCAGAGGGGAGGGAAATGCACCGGAAGAGAGGGAGAGATTAAAGATGTGAGTGAGGGAGCATAGGATGGAGGGGAGGGAGGTCGTAGGAGTTGTGAGGGGATAGGGTCAAGGGGGCAGGTGGTGAGGTGGGCATCAGAGGAGACCTTGGAGACTTTCTCGATGGTAGTAGGGTCGAAGGTGTGGAGTGTTGAGGGGGCTTCAGTGTGAGGAATGTTGGGTGGGGTGGAGGTGGAGGTCAGAGCAGTGGTGGGGCCGTGGGAGAGGGGGGATGAGGGGTTGCTGAGTGAGGGGGAACAGGGTTGGAGGGAGTTTGAGCAGCAACGAAGTCCCTGTGGATTGTGTCGAGGGAGAGGGGTGATGAGGGGGTAGTTGTGTGAGAGGGGACGAGTTTGGAGGGAGTGTGAGCTGTGGCGATGTCCTTGCGAATTGTGTCAATCTAGTTTTTGAAGTGATTGGCAATCTCAAAGGCAGTGAGTGAGGTGCTGGGTGGAGGTGGGGGCGGAGAGAGTAGAGAGTAAAAGGTGGAGATGAGTCGGCGAGGATTGGAGGAGAGGGTCTTGATGAGAGTTAGGAATTAGGCTTGTTAGGCAGCGTGGAGGGAGGAGGTGTAGGTGTGGAAGGCAGATTTGTAGCGGGTGAAGGCTTGTTGGGATTTGTTTTTGCGCCATAGTCGCTCCAGGGCACGACTGTGTCGTTTGAGGGTTTTGGTGTGATCAGTCTGCCAGGGCTGGAGCGGTCAGGGTCTGATGTTTCGTGTGGTTAAAGGCGCTAGTGAGTCAAGGGCTGTTGAGAGCGTGTTGTTGTAGGCAGTCATAGCCAAGTCAGGGCAGGACAGGGGGAGGATGCTGTCGTGGAGTTGATCAGCTGCAGAGTGGAGGGGGGCAGGGTTAAGGTTGCGGAGGTTACGGTTGGTGGTAGTGTGACATTTGGAGGGGTAGGCGTTGGAGGACGAGGAGATAGAGAAGGTAATAAGGTTGTGGTCGGAGAGAGGGAAGGGGGTGTTAGTGAGGTTGTGGGGAGCGCAGTGGTTGGAGAAGACAAGGTCCAGGATGTTTCCGTCGGAGTGGGTGGTGGATTGTATGCACTGTGCAAGTGCAAAGGAGGAGGTTAAGTGGAGGAGATGGGATGTGGCCGGGTTATCAATGTTGACAGGGATGTTGAAATCCCCAAGGATGATGGTGGGTAGCTCAGAGGAGAGAAAGAAGGGTAACCAGGAGGAAAAATCATCCAGGAAGCGGGATACGGGTCCAGGAGGCCAGTAGATTACGGCAGTCTTCAGGGGGGTTGGGGAGAATAGTCGGATGCAGTGGGCTTTGAAGGAGGAGAAGGATAGAGAGGGGGGGTTTGGGAGAACTCGAAAGGTGCTCTGCGGTGACAGGAGCAGACCAACCCCACCACCTTTACGACCATTGGGTCTGGGTGAGTGGGTCCAGGTGAGACCTCCGTAGGAGAGTGCAGCAGGGGAGGTAGAGTCAGTGGGCTGGATCCAGGTTTCTGTGATCGCTAGGAGGTTGAGGGAGCGGGAAACAAAGAGGTCGTGGATGGCGGTAAGCTTGTTGCACACTGATCGGGCATTCAGGAGCACACACGAAAAGGGGGGGGGGGGGTTTAGGGAGCAGGGGGACAGATACTAAGTTGCGGGGGTTGTGGCAGGACGTGGAAGCAGGAGGGTGCTGTGTGGGTGAGCAAGGTGGTGGAGGGCCAGGGTAGGGTTAAGAGGAGGAGAAGGGTGAGAAAGGTGGCATGGGAGCGGGATGTGCAGGAGAGTGTAAATCTACCAGTGGAGGAGTTCGGGTCAGTGGGAGAGTGGAGTATTAGGAGGAGGTGGTGGGTGCCGTAGAGGGGCGAAGGAAGCAGTGAGGACACAATATACAGTTGTTTGGGAGGAGCAGAGGGATATAGAGAGTAGATTTTGGGAACGGAGGAGAGGAATATGAGGAGGAGGAGTGGAAGAGGCATTTTAGGGAGGTGCACGGGGTGGTGGATAGGAGTGGTGGAAGGCTTGGCTGTCGATAGTCCAGCGTGCAGTGGCGTATCTCTTCGCTGTGTCTTCTGGTGGCTGGGGTTTAGGGGAGTAGGGAGAGGGGATTGGGTGTGGATGGATGGTTTCCAGGGGCGCTTGATTGGAGACAGTCTGGCGTGCAGTGGGGTCTTTCGTTGTGGTGTCTTACATCTAGGGTTCTAGGCTTTAAGTCAAGCTGAGCTGGGGGTTGGTGTGAGTGGTCTCTGGGTGGATGGATCTGGATGTGCGGCTGTTGCTTGTCCTTTGGATCAAGCTGGGTTGGGGTCGGCATGAGTGGTGTCTGGGTGATCGGATCAGGAGCATTGTGTGGCTGTAGCTTGCGCGTGCTCTTGCAGAGACTTGCTTGGCAGGGTTCAGGGTCCAGGTGGAGGTCCGAGGGTGGTGGGGTCCCAGGGCCCGGCGTGTGTGGGAGCGGTAGGGTCCGGCGCCTGTAGGTGTTGTAGGGCCCGGCGTCTGTGGGTGCTGTAGGCCGCGTGGCAGGCTCACGTGACAGGGCACGGGGCTGTGCAGTGACGGGACATGGGGGGCGGCTGTGTAGCACACAGTATGGAGCAGGGGTGCCGTTTTGGTGGTGGTGGCTTACCCTGTCCTTGTCAGTGGTGGTGGCTTCTCCTCATGGGGTGGGGGTGATGGTAGCGTCCCCTTGTCCCCTCGGGCTGGAGCGGAAGTGTCCCAGATTGTCGCGGCCGCAATGCTGGAAACACCGCGGCTTTGGGTGGCGGTGGTCTCTCGTCGTGGGGTGGGGGTGGTGATAGCATCCCTTTGTCCCCTCGGTAGGCCGCGTGACAGGCTCGCGTGACGGGGCACGGGGCTGTGCAGTGGCAGGGCATGGGGGTGGCTGTGTAGCACACGGTGGGGAGCAGGGGTGCCATTCTGGTGGTGGTGGCTTACCCTGTCCTTGCCGGTGGTGGTGGCTTCTCCTCACGGGGTGGGGGTGGTGGTAGCATCCCCTTGTCCCCTCGGGCTGGAGCGGAGGAATCACGGTTTGTCGCAGCCACAAACCTGGGTGGTGGTGGTCTCTCATCGCTGGGTGGGGGTGGTGGCAGGGTCCCCTTTTCCCCTAGGATGGAGCGGAGGCTTTGGATGGTGGTGGTCTCTCGTCGTGGGGTGGGGGTGGTGATAGCGTCCCCTTGTCCCCTCGGTAGACCGCGTGGCAGGCTTGCGTGACGGGGAACAGGGCTGTGCAGTGGCAGGGCATGGGGGGTGGCTGTGTAGCACACGGTGGGGAGCAGGGGTGCCGTTCTGGTGGTGGTGGCTTACCCTATCCTTTCCGGTGGTGGCTTTTCCTCGTGGGGAGGGGGTGGTGGTAGCGTCCCCTTGTCCCCTCGGACTGGAACAGAGGCATCCCGGTTCGTCGTGGCCGTAATCCTGGGTGGTGGTGGTCTTTCGTCGCTGGGTGGGGGTGGTGGTAGAGTCCCCTGGAGTGGAGGCGTCTTGACTAGGACAATCTATTGGTGCACGGCTGACGACCATGCAGGAGCATACGGCACGAGTAGCTGTAGACTAGGACGATCTATGGGTGCACGGCTGATGACCATGCGGGAGCATACAGCACGAGTAGTTGTAGACTAGGACAATCTATGGGTGTACAGCTGATGACCATGCAGGAACATACAGCACGAGTAGTTGTAGACTAGGACAATCTATGGGTGCACGGCTAAAGACCACGCAGGAACATACAGCACGAGTAGTTGTAGACTAGGACGATCTATTGGTGCACGGCTGAAGACCATGCAGGAGCATACAGCACGAGTAGTTGTAGACTAGTAAATATTCAAAGTGCAATATAAATATAAATCAAACTATAAATAAATTTAGGCTGTGCTAGTAATCAAATCCATATACTGTATAAATTAAAAACAGTACACTTGGTTATATATTTTATATATTTTTTATCAATTGGTTTTATACATTTTATTGATTTAATATTTATATATCATATGGTATTTGGATTTATGTAAACATGTGGTATGGGTGATGCAAAGGGAGTTCTTATATGATCCTGAAATAATATTTTTTCTTTTTTCCTGGCTCTGTATTAATAATTAAAATTAGGTAATTTTATATTGGTAGCCTTATGGGGATTTATGTATTTAGAATCCCCATTGTAGGTGGTTTTTATAATATTTTTCTTAAATTTTTCTTTTTTAATTTTTATTATTTTTTATTTCTATATTTTTTATTATTGTATTAATTAGTATTTAAATAAAGTTAATATTATTGTAGGCCATTAGGAATGGATATGGATCATTCAAATGGATATAGGGATACTATCCAGCAGAGTATTCAAAGCACTGGGATGCAAGGGATGGCGGCAATCAAGTACGATCGCCGCATTTATATTGAGCTACAGGAAAATGGAGGTGAAGTATACGCCCCTGTGATTAGCCAATAGTAGAGTAGAAATAGAAGACCCTGTCACCTATCGCTCTATCCTGAAGAAGCCACGTGTACACCGTGGTGTAATGTGTAGAAAGTGGTGACGTACTTCCGGTGGAGAGCGAAGACGCACTTCCAGTTCCTGTCTGACGCCATTTTGGTACACCTTTATCCCCTAGTACACCCATAACACATGGGAAACAGCAAGAGTGTACAGGAAGCAATGTGAGTGTCCATCTGTTTGGTGTTTTTTATACTTATTAAACAGTATTGCACTATGGAGGTCTCTTTTGTTTATTCCTCCATATATATCCACTTTACTTGAGTCCTATGGCGTGGAGTATTTAGTAGAGAGACGCTAATCGTTGAGTGGAATCGTAGTGGAGCCAGAGGAGCCAGGATTTGAAATCCGTCCAGTTGTGGGATATCTAAAGTGCTTTGGCCCCTTGGGGTCGAGGCCAGGAGGTGAGGAGGCACCCTAGTCATTTAAGGATGATAACATTAGAGTGTCACCAAGAGCACTTATTTATTTTGGAATGAAGAAGTGAAGCACTTTGAATTACTTTGGGCACAATCATCATTTGCACTTTTTAGTAACACTATATTGTGGACTGTAATAGATTTATATATCATTTTATTTATTTTGAGCACTAGCCACTTTTAATACATGGAGAGTGGGATCACGCTTTTCTTTGTACTGTATTTGTCTGGTTAGCCACAAGGTTGGCTGTCAGGGCTCCTGGTAAGACCAGAGATGTGTGAACTGACACAGGGAAACGCAGGCTCAAGTATGGTGTAACAATATAAATTATTAAAGGTTATACACAAATATAAAACGCACAATATAACAAAACCAAACCTCCAACTGATAACGGAAAGAACACAGACAAGAGCAGTCAGGGCTGGTGAGGTGGAGTGGTCAGGCAGGCCGGGTCAGGAACCAACGGGCAGACAGGACACAAAGGAGCAGCCAGAAGAGTGGTCAGGAATAGCCGAGGTCAGGACAGGCAGAGTTCGTCAGAGTCAGGATCAAGCAGAAACAGGATCAGGCAGGAAGCAGACAGGATGCAGGTACAGGGGCTCATGGGAAACATACACCAAGGCACTGACTGCAGGCCTGGCCACTCCTTAAATACACCTCCTGCAATCAGCCTCAGGTGATGACTTGATTGCAGGAGTGAGCTTCTGGCTGCTGAGAGCACCCGCTGGCCAGCCCTGGTACTGCAGCCCACACGGCAGGTGAGTCCCATCACCAGTGGTGAGTCCATTCCTGACAATGGCAGACCAGGCATTTGATTTTTTGCACTTTACATATTGTTATATATATTTATATCAAACACGTATCACTTTGATTATATTGATTGTTTGGTATCTCATATTTATCACTGGAGTGTTCATTTATGCATTTCACATTACACTGTTTTTAATGTATATATGGATTTGATAACTAGCACAGCCTGAATTTACTTATAGTTTGATTTATATTAATATTGCTCTTTGAATATTTGCTTAGCGCTTCACCATTTGTTGACATTTGTTGGAATATCCTGTGGTATAGGGAATAGGTGATAGCAGCTGGCACGGCTATTAGAGGTGTTGAGCTCAGGAGGATTTCTTTATTATTTGCTAATACATCCTTACCACTGTACCTCCCGCTGCTAACATGGAAGTCTTCGTTTTTTTGGAGAACAGAACCATTAATTTGGAAGATGTATTTAATAAGAATGATAGTAGTAATAACGGAGATCTTGAAACCTTATATAGAAAACTGGGGCACCTTATGGAGACAAACGTATCGACATGGTGGGATATGGCCACCCATAAATGATACCTGAAAGATAGGCTGGTCCCCAGAAGGCTCAGATGGGACTTTCCCATCAGTGATGGCCTTCTTGGCCCTGATTCAGTAGAAGAATGGTTCTGTTTTTTCAATGAAAAAGGATTATAACTAGTGCAATTTTTACTAAAGAGGAAACAGAAAAAAATGAGATATCTGGAGACACAAATAGAGGATCTCAGGAAGAAAATTGAACCTTGTAAAGACACTTCGCAGATGTTAAACCTTACAAAGAGACTTAATAAAGACCTGGAGAAGGTGGATTCAGAGGTCAAATTTAGAAAAACGAAGAAGTATCATAGAGATACTAATGATTTTTCTAAAAACCAAGTTTTTAAGTGGCAATCTTCAGCTTCTAATACAGATGTACTGTAGGATCTACTAATACTACACCAGGGAGGTGCCTTATACCCTGTGACGTCACACTGCATGGCCCCTGTGGACGGCCGGCGGCCATTTTGGAATTCCCTGCTATCAGCTGCTCACTACACATGTGAGTAAGATTTTCAGCTATTTGTTTATTTTTCTGCTGTGGATAATAAAGTACTACACTATCAGAATCTTCTACTGTCTTGGCTCGTTACTTCCGAGCCCCCCCTCCTTTAAGGCTTATTGGGATGATCTGGTGGCCACATCAGGATTGATTAGACTCCCCCCCCGGAGGTGAGACGACTACACGCCTTCTGTTATCTGGTGTCCCTGAGGTTGTGATGTTTGCCCAGCTGATGCAGGCCAGATGACTACTCTGTGATCCAGTTCCAGTTTGCAGTAGCCGGATGACCAGGAGTTGGTTAACACTCAAATGCGCATTAAGATTGCGCTCTCTGGTTAGTGCAATCTACACTCATTTCTGTGGGAGGAATATGGTCACAGAAGTCACTTATTGTGTCACCATTTTGTCCTGAAATTCTATATATTATGCACCGCAAGAACACTCTTGTTGAAAGATTTATATTCACCATCAATATTATTCCTGGACTTTTTAGATAATTTCCAAGATCTTTTTTAGTATTAAGTGGTGTTCACTTTACCAGTTATTACATGCACCAAATGATTATTTGCATGCATCATTGTACGTAATAGCGCTGCATGGTTGTTTGATATATATTTCTGTTGAGGCTCCTGGTATTTGCCTTTCATGCTAGCCACTCTCTGATTGTTTATCCAGCGCTCGTATTTTTTCTGTTTCTATTTATATACACCAATCAAACCTATGGAGGTAGAAAAAGTATTGACTCCTCATGTTTCCTATAGGGATTCGGGGAGGGGCCCTCATAGAGATAACCAGCCATGGAATAACACCCATATATACCAAACCCCTCATAATGGATGGAGACCTGGGAAGAGAGGCTCATTTCACAATGGACCGTCAGGGAGAGGAGGAAGAGGTAGACCTCAGTATCAATCTTATAGACCCAATCCCTACCCCAGACAAGAATACCAACAACCCAGAAATTATTATATCCATCAGAAGAGTAATTATCAACCATATTATGAGAGAAGTCCCTATAATAATGGATGGTATCCACCTAGATACAAGGAGCAGAGCCCCATTCCTGGCTCTAAGGAAGAGGCAAGTCCTTGAAACGCGTCAACCTATTGGATGTCTACATTCCCCATTACGGACTGTTACTCAGCGCGGTGCTGACCCAGCTGTTCTTTTATGATGTGCCTTGACTTTATTGTCGTTTGTGAGTACAACACCTATTTTATTTCTTATTAAACCTTTTTTATGGTAATGCACTAGGCCTGTGCGCCCTCTGTGTGTTCTTTCCCCATTCAGTATATTTGGGTTCCCTGGTCTATTTGAGGGCAGCAAGGTGTGCATGTTCCAGGACATTATTAATGTGGTTGCAGCATTGAGTCCATCCCCAAGCGCAGGAGCATTTGTGTTTGCTGGTTCATTGTCCCCATTCCAACATATAATAGGTTTGAACCTTTAAATCACCATAATAGAGATTTTTTAGAAAAGGGCCAAGGAGAGAGGAGTCCAGAATCAGGAAGAAAGAAAAGCCCTGCAAGAGAAGGGGGTGGAGAGCAGGGATTCAACCTACTGTGTCTGTGGATATAAATCGGGACAGTGGGCCTGTTCTAGAGAGGTTTTTCCCTTCCAAGAAGGCCAAGGGTCTGCATCCTGTGCCTCGGCTGTCTCCCCAGAACCCCAAAGATAGCGACACCTGGGAAAAGTGTAAGATTGATACAGCCGGACTACAAGTCATAAAGCTGTCAAGTCTTCGCCCTGAAGACACCAGCTACTGGAACATGCTTCTGTTGGATGCTGCAACTACATGGACTTACCTCTGCAGGTATGCAAGGACAGCACATACTGTAGCCTGGTAAGGTTTAATGACTAGGGGCTTAGGGGAAATTAATGTTATCTGGAAGTATTGTGGACTTTTCTATCTGTTCTTTGTACATTTGAACTTATTCATTACAGCACTGAAACTTTGCCTTTTGCCTGGTCTGAAGTTACTCAAAGGGGTGTCTTCCACAGCAACCGGAATGGGACTGCACTGAAGAGGTCCCAATCCTGTACAGAGGTACAGAAGTTCAAGAGTTAAAGTCAAGTGCATGGCTGAATGGCCTGAATTTATTTATAGTTTGATTTATATTAATATTGCACTTTGAATATTTGCTTAGCGCTTCACCATCTGTTGACATTTGTTGGAATATCCTGTGGTATAGGGAATAGGTGATAGCAGCTGGCACGGCTATTAGAAGTGTTGAGCGCAGGAGGATTTCTTTATTAGTTGTAGACTAGGACAATCTGAATTCTTGCAACTGAGGACCACTAGACAGTTTGCAACACAAATTGGCAGACTGGAACGGCAGACAGTTGAAGTATCCACAGCTGGAGACTATGGATAACTGCAGCACAGGAATTAAGCTGTACTCACAGATCCTGGGGGAAGAGAACAGGTTAGATGTGTTTCTCTCCCTCCCAGTGTAATGAAAGTAAGCCCAAAAGTGCATAATAAACTCCCAAAAAATGGAGAAATTGGAGTCCACAATCACAAGAAACAGACTTTTTTGGAGTGTCTTCCTTATAGAATTGCAAAACTATTGTCAGAGCCTGGAATCGAACCTGGGCCTTTGACAGTGAGAGACAATGTTTCTTCTCACTGAGCCACCTGGAATGCTGGACAGCTCCCTCAACTCTTTGGATGATCATGCCTTGGCCCTCTTTGTCTTGAACCTTGAACTCCTTGCTCCTCCCATGAACTTCCTATAAAAGCCATGTCCATGCACTTCCTCCTTGCCAGATTATTGTGCCTTCCCAGCCAATATCCCGCTTACTGTTCCTGCTGCTGTCTACATCTTTGTTACCGACCTTTGGCTTGCTACTGACTACTATTCTGCCTCATCCTATCTACTACCATTTGTGACCGACCCTTGGCTTGTTGACTGACTCCGCTTCTGTTTGATCCCTAATCTGTTTGATCCGCTTTTGGTTTCCAGCTTGCTCATTCCCTGGTGGGGTGATCCTGAGATCTGCGACCTGGTATTAGCACGCAGCCAAATCCATCTCCACCATTAGGAGCTCTGGTGAAAACCAGTTAATACTTAGACCCCGCACCTCAGGTGAGCCTGCGTCATTTCCCAGGGTGACCCGCTGGTGTACCAACTCTGCTGGTTTTAGGTAAGCCTTACACTGCTGTAGCAACTGGTCTCTGAACCTGACCTCACACCGTGACAACTATGGTGAACCTCCTCAAAGTGTGAACCAGATCACCTATGAGCTCCTCCACCACATGGTATCAAAAACACACTTACCGGAAAGATTTCACCCTCTATACTAGATAAGTCCAATATTGACTCACATGAGATTATGCCATGGTACAATCATCGCTTCCCTCGGGTATGACGGTCCTGTCTGATTATCAGATATGCTCATTGAAAGATAAGACAACAAAAATATCACATAGCGTGAAACCGTTCAATATTGTTATACTAAAATGTAAAAAGATATTTGCATGTTAATAGGTGGAAGTTAGTTAGGTGCTGTCATTGTCGGGAAGGTAGTGGTTAATGCTCCTTCCAGTTCTTTGGCTTTTGGCAGGATTCTTGGATTCAACCTACTGCGCCTGTGGATATAAATCGGGACAGTGGGCCTGTTCTAGAGAGGTTTTTCCCTTCCAAGAAGGCCAAGGGTCTGCATCCTGTGCCTCGGCTGTCTCCCCAGAACCCCAAAGATAGCGACACCTGGGAAAAGTGTAAGAATGATACAGCCGGACTACAAGTCATAAAGCTGTCAAGTCTTCGCCCTGAAGACACCAGCCACTGGAACATGCTTCTGTTGGATGCTGCAACTACATGGACTTACCTCTGCAGGTATGCAAGGACAGCACATACTGTAGCCTGGTAAGGTTTAAGGACTAGGGGCTTAGGGGAAATTAATTATTGTGGACTTTTCTATCTGTTCTTTGTATATTTGAACTTATTCATTACAGCATTGAAACTTTGCCTTTTGCCTGGTAGGAAGTTACTCAAAGGGGTGTCTTCCACAGCAACTGGAATGGTACTGCACTGAAGAGGTCCCAATCCTGTACAGAGGTACAGAAGTTCAAGAGTTAAAGTCAAATGCATGGCTGGAGCCTGCACTATGTACTGTACGCGGTGGGGTTCTGTGCTGCTACTGGGACACGTAGTGGGAAAATGCTGGACAAGTGACTATGGTCACTGTTTGACGTGGTCTGCCTAATTGCTAGGTACAGTGAGAAGATGTACATTTACACAGGGACCCGAGAGTTAACTGGAAAACAGTTGTGCAAGTGTACATGGTGTAGGTTCATCTCTGAGAGTAGAGGCCTGCCTTGACGGCAACCTCAGCCTTGTCTCGGAGCATTGGTGAAAATGGCACTATAGCAAATGTACCCTATGTGTGTGAAGTATAGACAGAGAGAGACCCTGTACAAGGTGCCTAGCATAGCCCAGAAGAACCCACCCCAGGGTAGGCATGTCAAAATTCCCAGACTTGGCGTCCAATGAGTTAATTGAAAAGCATGGAAGATGCTACAAACCACCACCAACCTAATAGCTCTTACATGAATATATTTAAAAACAGCAACGCTGAATGGATAGAAACTGGTTCCAGGATAGTGCAGCCTCCTTCTGGGCTCTGCTTTATGCACTTCATCATAAATGACGTCTTCTGGGGCATGCGGTGGAGGAGCACATAGGTGATCTGGTTTACACTTTGAGGAGGTTCACCCTAGTGTTGCACTTATATGAGGAAGACCCTGTGTCATGTATCTGGTTGAAGCCGAGTTGATGAGAAGACTTCCTTACATCTCTTGTCCTGTTTCCCCTGGGGACAATGACAGGGTATAACAGGGCACAGAGTAACATGGGTGCCTGTAAGGGTGTTGAGTCAGGAGATCTGGTAGTAGATGTGAAGCTGAAGCAAGCATGCAGCTGGTGGATCAGGATATACTGAGTTGACGAGACGGCTTCCTTACACCTCTTGTCCTGTTTCCCTTGGGGACAATGACAGGGTATAACGGCACAGAGTGGCACGGGTGCCTGTGAGGGTGTTGAGTCAGGAGTTCTGGTAGTAGATGTGAAGCTGAAGCAAGCATGCAGCTGGTGGATCAGGATATACTGAGTTGACGAGAGGGCTTCCTTACACCTCTTGTCCTGTTTCCCTTGGGGACAATGACAGGGTATAACAGGGCACAGAGTGGCACGGGTGCCTGTGAGGGTGTTGAGTCAGGAGTTCTGGTAGTAGATGTGAAGCTGAAGCAAGCATGCAGCTGGTGGATCAGGATATACTGAGTTGACGAGAGGGCTTCCTTACACCTCTTGTCCTGTTTCCCTTGGGGACAATGACGGTATAACAGGGCACAGAGTAGCATGGGTGCCTGTAAGGGTGTTGAGTCAGGAGATCTGGTAGTAGATGTGAAGCTGAAGCAAGCATGCAGCTGGTGGATCAGGATATCAGATGAGTGGCCAGGTGGTCAGGAGTTGGCAACAATCAGACAACAGGAATACACAACCGGGAACCAAGAGCAGAGTCAAAGCCCAGCCAAGGTTAGTATCAAGTAGGCAGAGGAGGTACTGGAACAGCAGACAGGAGGCAAGGTTGAGTCAGCAACAAGGGTTCCGGTACAAGCAGGGTCCAATCGCATCTGGATACGAATGCACATGGGATTAGGTCACAGGCAGAAGGAGCTGACGACCACTCAGCAATGATCCTGGGTCCTGTAGGGCTTTAATTAGGCCACTGGGTGCCAAAGTCTATACACGCTCATGCTCATGGGTATGCCCAGCATACTAATGCTCATGCATACATGCTTGTGAAGATGAGCACATACAGTAGTTCCAATTCTCTGCCCAGTTCTGTGGACCATGCTGCGCGCATGCGCATTCCTTCCAGCATTGATACTGACACACTGCAAGCGAAGTCTACAGTACTGTTTCTTGTGACTGTGGACACTGTAGGGGCATTTCTCCATTTTTTGGAGTTTATTATGTACTTTTGGTTTTACGTTCATTATATTGTTGATGTTTCACTGTACAATTTATTGTAATATAGTTTTGTAATAGCGCAGCACTTGTTTCTGCAGATGGGTGTGCGGGACTTTCAAGGCGCATAATATCATAGACAACAAATTGTATATAAAATATCCGTACAGCTTTATTCATACAATATTAAAGCCAATATTCAATAAAAATCTGTATAGGCTAAACAGAGATCCAAAACCTTTCAATTCCCTCCTATACATACTGTAGATGTATGCTTCTGTAATGTTCAATCATCCAAGATACAGTGCTTACTTCCAATGCGTTTAAAGATTCACTCTTCCTCAGGGACAAGGATTGAAGCTAGAAGATCAAGGAGAGATGCGGGTCCATAGCCAGCACAAGTGCTTTGAAAGGGTAACCCAGTCAATGCAATCCCATGGTGTTCAGTCCCAAAAAGGGGAAAGGGACAGAAGTGCTCATAGGGATCCACAAGAAAGAAGATTGTATTAACTAGTTCCTGCCCAGTCTATTGTCAAATGATGGCTGGGCGGGACAGGCGTCGCTCTGGGTGGATATCATGTGACATCCTCCCCGGAACATGCCTATCACGTGCCCCATGGGCAGCGCTGCGGAGCGATATGTCACCTGACACAGCAGATGACCGGTCAGGCTAGCGGCCCTTTGTTGGTACCATGTGATCACTGTGACCAATCACAGTAGATCACATGACAATTGTACACGACGGATGACATTCATTCAGGGCATCCATTGTGTACTATTATGCTGCTCTCTGTGATTGGTCATAGTGTTACATGGTACAATCAGGGCCAATCAAAGCTAACAATAGTAAAAAAGTGTTGCTGATAACAGTGAAATTTGTTGGTATAAGCAATCATAGTGTGTAAAAAAAAAAAAAATCCTGATCACTTCAATGTTACTATGGTAATGCTGTACTGCTCTGGTCACACCAAAAAAAATATAACAACAATTAAAAATTGTGACAAAAAATGACAACTTAAAAAAACTAGCCATTCCTTGGACTGTCTACTTTCCAAAAAGTGGTCATTTGTTGGTAATTGTGCTGTTCTGACATTTGGGGGGATTTGTACTGTCCTGACATTTGGGGGATATCTGTACTGTCCTGACATTTGGGGGATATCTGTACTGTCCTGACATTTGGGGGATATCTGTCCTGTCCTGACATTTGGGGGATATCTGTACTGTCCTGACATTTGGGGGGATTTGTACTGTCCTGACATTTGGGGGGATTTGTACTGTCCTGACATTTGGGGGATATGTGTACTGTCCTGACATTTGGGGGATATCTGTACTGTCCTGACATTTGGGGGATATCTGTCCTGTCCTGACATTTGGGGGATATCTGTCCTGTCCTGACATTTGGGGGATATCTGTCCTGTCCTGACATTTGGGGGGATTTGTACTGTCCTGACATTTGGGGGGATATCTGTACTGTCCTGACATTTGGGGGGATTTGTACTGTCCTGACATTTGGGGGGGATTTGTACTGTCCTGACATTTGAGGGGGAATTGTACTGTCCTGACATTTGGGGGGATTTGTACTGTCCTGACATTTTGGGGGATTTGTACTGTCCTGACATTTTGGGAGATTTGCACTCTCCTGGCATTTGGGGATATTTGTACTGTCCTGATATTTGGGGGGGATATGTACCATCCTGGCATTTGGGGGGATTTGTGCCTCCCTGGCATTTGGGAGGTATTTGTACCGTCCTGGCATTTGGGAGGTATTTGTACCGTCCTGACATTTGGGAGGTATTTGTACCGTCCTGACATTTGGGAGGTATTTGTACCGTCCTGACATTTGGGAGGTATTTGTACCGTCCTGGTATTTGGGAGGTATTTGTACCGTCCTGGCATTTGGGAGGTATTTGTACCGTCCTGGCATTTGGGAGGTATTTGTACCGTCCTGACATTTGGGAGGTATTTGTACCGTCCTGGTATTTGGGAGGTATTTGTACCGTCCTGGCATTTGGGAGGTATTTGTACCGTCCTGGTATTTGGGGGGATTTGTACCGCCCTGACATTTGGGGGCATTTGTATCATCCTGGTATTTGGGGGGATTTGTACTGTCCTGGCATTTTAGGACCTCAAGAAATGAGATGGTCCGTCAGTACATCAGGATTGATCAATTTTCAGATGTACACCATAGTTTGTAGATTCTATAACTTTCATACAGACTAAATAATAAACACTGATTTGGGTTATTTTCACCAAAGAAATGGAGTGTGTACATTCTGGCCTAAATTTATGAAGAAAGTTTATTTATTTGCAAAATTTTATAACAGAAATGAAGAAAAACAAGTTTTTATTCAAAATGTTCAGTCATTTTTTTTGTTTAGCAAAAAATAAAAAAAACTCCAGTGATAATAAAATACCACCAAAAGAAAGCTCTATCTGTCTCAAAGAATGCTAAAAATGTCATATGGGTACAGTGTTGCATGACCGCGCAATTGTCTTTTAAAGCATGACAGCGCTGAAAGCTGAAAATTGGCCTGGGCAGGAAGGGGGTGAAAGTGTCCGGTATTGAAGGGGTTAAACAGCACATTAAGGACGTCTGTCCAGAGGCACGGCCAACCACAACTGACCAGGAAGGAGAGAAGTGAAGACGTCCCACACATCCACATTCCTGGGCATTGATCATTTGAGGTGTTGGCACAGAGGATAGCCTCAAGCTCCACTCATAATAATACACTTGGGTAGAGCATATACCAGCTGACTAGGTCTAAGGTAACTACTCCTGAAGTATTGGTTGACAACACAAGGGTTAAATACTCCGGTTTGGTGATTTGAAAGAAGTTTATCATTTGCCCTCCCACACACAGATCTTTGGAAGTCTGCAGGTAATCTGTAAAGGAGTGACTGAAGGCAGCAGGGGGCTGGCTGTATAAGGATAAAGAGGGTGTATGATAACCAGATCTGATGAATTGGGTCCACCCTTGAAATGGGTTGGCAGGTGATGCACCTCAAAGACACATGCTATCTAGCAGGAATGGCTACAAGGATGTCTTCTGTGTATGGAGGGTCGAGCTGGTCTCTTCTCAGATGTTTGTCTGTTTGTGAGTATGTCAGGGCTGGACTCCTGCTACTTACTCAAAGCTGCTCAGCCATTTTCAGCCATTGTCTCCACAGTGACTCACCTGGATACCATTACCTGCCTCATTAGTCCAGCCTACAACCAGCCCCTAATGACCATTTTAGCAGGTTAGCTCATTTCCTCCTTGCCCTTGCGTGGTCCATGATCTCCAGTGTGTTCCTCCCTGTGTTCCTGTGTACAATTGAGTCTGGCCGACTTCTCTTCCAATTCCTGTTCCTGATTGTTGGCTCCTGACTACGCTGACTTCTGGTTTCCTGACTCTGGCTTATCTGATTACCTGCTCTGGCACCCAAACCTTGGCTCTGTTTTGATTCATTAAAGGTGTGATTTTAACTTCACTTTCTGACTCCACCTGGTTTATGGTTCCTGACAGAGTACAATTTTCCTTTTGTGTTGACTAAGCCCTGGTTCACACTGGAGCCGACTTTGAAATTGTGCAACTTCACTTGAAGTCACACAATGTCAAAGTCAGATGGCAGTGCCAGTTCGAGTGCAACTTCATGGACATTTGTGTGACTTCATGAGCAGATGTCTATGCAAGCCGCACCCCAAATCAGGGAAAGTAGTGCAGGAACTATTCTTCTAATCGGTGAGAATCTGCCGAAGTTGGAATCGCACCAATTAGAACATTTCTATTGTCAATCATTGGAATTCGATTTGAAATATAAAAGGTGCAGCGCTGCACCTTTTATATATCATTCACTAGTGAGGATACCAAGGGCGGTCCTTTAGTGCCAGCAGCTTATACCTTTCTATGCACCCATAGCGCTCACTGACACTCCATATACATTGGAATTCGATTCGTCATGCAATTCAAATGGTCAAATCACATGAAGACGTCACACAATGTTGGTATGCTTTCTATTTATCTTATAGACCTGAAGACAGAGATTGCAGCAGTTATGGTTCTGCCAGGGAAGTCATATGCGCGGCCGTGCGCAAAGATACTGTATGCTCACATGCGTAATACTACTTGAGTGATACCTAGACCAGGGGCGGACTGACCATTAGAGCACTCGGCACTGCCCGAGGGCCCGGGGTCAGTAGGGGGCCCCATGAGATGCCCTTGGTACCTTTTTCATTGGCTTTTTTGGGTGTGGTCGAGGACACGGGGACCCTATGATCCCCTATTGCCCAGGGGCCCCATGAGTTGTCAGTCCGCCCCTGACCTAGACACACCTGAACTTGCATTAGCATGAGTGAGAGTGAATGCTTGCCAATTAAAGCGGCTCCAGAGACCAGAGGGTTGCTGAGTGATTGTCAGCTTTGCTGTCTGTGACCTGACCCTGTGCTTGTTTACCCGGCCTGTTTTGGCTCTGCTTGTTCCTGATACCTCATTGCTGATTACGGCTAGTGATTTGACTCTGTCTTGTGCCTGATGTTTTGGTACCTTCTCTGGTCGCCCAATACCGGCCTCGGCCGGGCTCTGACTTTGCTTCAGTTCCTGATTCTGCACCTCTGTTGCCTGGCTGATACTGACTCTTGCTGCTTGACCACTCGAGATCCTGATTTTGCCTGCTTACGAGCCTACTTCCTGCCACTGTGTCTACTGCTTGGCGGATGCTGGAAGGATCTTCCAGCCAGGATCTCCTAGAGGGCACCCATGCCCTTTTATATCCTGTCATCTCCATCAGGAAAAAACAAGACAGGAGATGTAAGGGAAAGCCCCCTTCTCAGCTCAGACTTGACCAGGTATGTGACAAGGTCATTCTACAATCCCACTGTGCCTGGGAGTCACCAATAGCTCCAGTCCCCAAAAAGGATCAGATGACCAGGGTCTGCATGGACCACAGGAATGTCATCACTATGCTGATGCCTATCCCAAGCCCAGGACTGATAAGTTTTGGGCAAGCAGGTGGCCACTAGCTGCCTAACAAGAGCTGGTCCTGTTGTTCAGGAAAGCCATCCTTAAGCTCCAGTTGGTGACTTTGCCTAGGCTGAGATGATATTATCTGAAGTTAGTGGGAGACAGAGCTGTACTGGTTTAACTGGTGACTGGTTGCTGGTAGGTATCTCTGTGGAGAGTATGGAAGGCAGTGCTGAGACAAGGTCATCTACAGTCCAGTGCGAAGATACCAAATGATGCCTCCCCCCGAATGCTGCATTATATGTCAGCAAAAATCCCCTCCCTTCTCTACCAAAAAAAATTTAGCACTAATCTTCACACTTACCCCCTAAGCGTAAATTACCTTTGGGAACCCTAATTCTCTACAAACAAAATGTCCCTCTTCCAGTACAAATCTCCTCTCCCAGCCTAAGTCCTCTCCCTCCCAAAACCCCCTCTCCCCCCTCATGGCGCAAATCCTCTACCCCTAAAATTTCCCCTTTGAGCATATATATCCTCTTCTCCCCAAATCCCCCTCTCCCAACACCCCCCTCCCTCAATTTTCTTCTCATAGCTCTAATCCTCCCCCCAAAAAAATTCCCCTCCTAGCACATAGCCCCTAATCATCCCTACTACCATGAATCCCCCCCATCCCCCTTCTCAATGCAAATCTACCCTCCTAGTTAAAATCCACCCTTTAAAGTACCCTTCTAGTATAACCCCCCCCCCCCAAATTACCACTTATCCAGGCCAACTGCCCCTCCTGTCCACTCCTTGATGGAATGAATCACTTCCCATAGGTTGTCTCTTAATGGTAAATGGTGGTGATAGAATCCTTTGGGGCCTGGGGTTGCTGCCTTTCTGACCGGACAATGGGGTCATTTCAGCAGAAGACATTTGGGTGAATATGAAAGATGTAAAAAAAATCTACTTGATGGATTGTTACAAAGGTTTTTTGAAGATGCGTATGTTCAAGTACAAGTTGATGCCTCAGCTGCACAGTTTGCTGTCACACCACCAATCTGTCGTCATGCTTGATTAACTCCTTTGAAGATCATCACCCACCAAAAGTACTCTGAAACAGCCCCGAAGAAGGGGGAGGCTGTACCCCCGAACCTTGTTGTCTCTACTTGTACACGCGCATGGTCAGTAAACGTTTTAACAATCCATCAACTTTTTTGGGCACTGGATGCTCCTTCATATTCGTCCAAGTAGGTAGAGATGATGTCATCAGTCTTCTGCAGGAAGGTGGAAGCATTTTCTCAGTCTCCTCTCACCCAGTGATCGGGTCCAGTCCTAGTGCTGGGTCCCCCAGGGTCTGCTACAATCAATACAATCTAATATTAGCTTTGGTGAACCAAGTCATTGATTGAGAGCCTCTTATCTCACCCGTCTATAGTTGATGGGCAGATATTAGGATTGTATCTTAAAGCTTAACTCCAGAAATGTAGCCACTTCCTAAATCTTCTGGCTTCCTAAGGGTTAAGTCCAACGAGGTGCATGTCCCTGGACTTATCTTTATTATTTACAACTGATAGTTTTAATGAGTGCTGAGAGTACAGCTATCACTACACTCCCAGAACTATATCAGGGGAGGTGCTGTCTTCTCACACTCAGCAGCTCTGCCCTCCTCTCTCCTCAGCTGTCCATTCACAGAAATGCTTTGCACTCTGTGATTGGGCAGGAGGAGGGAAGGGGAGGACAAAATGACTGCATGTAACTCTGAAACTGCTGGAGCTAAGACCAGAAGTTCCAGTGCAAGAGCACCGAAAGTATAACAATAGCTATGCTCCTGGTGCTCAATAAAAATTTAATTTTGTAAATTAAAGAGATAAATCAATGGGGAGGAATGCACCTCACTGGACTTAACCCCTAGCAATCCAGAACATTTTATAAAGTGGCTGAATTCCTGGAGTTTAACTTTAAAAATTACTATATGTTACAGCTACTGATGTCATAATGTCTTTGACACGGTTGATCACCCCCTCCTCCTCAAAAAAAACTCTATTTACTTGGTCTCCGTGACTGTATTCTCTATTGGTTCAAATCTTACCTATCTCACCGCACCTTCAGTGTCACTTACAACTCTTCCTCCTCCTCTCCTACTCCTCTTACCATCGGGGTCCCCCAAGGTTCTGTCCTTGGACCTCTCCTACTCCTCTTACCATCGGGGTCCCCCAAGGTTCTGTCCTTGGACCTCTCCTACTCCTCTTACCATCGGGGTCCCCCAAGGTTCTGTGCTTGAACCTCTCCTATTCTCAATCTACACTTCTTCCTTGGGTCAGCTGATAGCTTCCCATGGTTTCCAATACCATTTCTATGCTGATGACACACAAATCTATCTCTCTACTCCTCAGCTCACCCCATCAGTTTCCTCACGTATAACCGATTTACTAACAGACATATCAGACTGGATGTCACACCACTTCCTGAATCTCAATCTATCCAAAACTGAGCTCGTAATATTACCTCCCCCACTTGCCTCTTCCCCTGATTTCTTGGTCAGGATCAATAGCACCACTGTCAACCATCCCTGCATGCCAAGGTACTAGGGGTAACCCTAGATTCTGAACTATCCTTTCAGGACCATCTCCAATCCCTGTCCAAATCATGCCACCTCAACTTCCGCAACATCTCCAGAATACACCCCTGATTCACTCCCTGATCAGCTCTTGCCTCGACTACTGCAACTCCTTCCTCATTGGCTTACCTTTACATAGGCTATCCCCCCTCCAGTCCATCATGAATGCTGCTGCCAGGCTTATCCACCTTACTAGCCGTTCAGTGTCTGCTACCCCTCTCTGCCAATCCCTCCACTGGCCTCCATTCAGTGTCCTCCACCCCTCTCTGCCAATCCCTCCACTGGCCTCCATTCAGTGTCCTCCACCCCTCTCTGCCAATCCCTCCACTGGCTTCCACTCAGTGTCCTCCACCCCTCTCTGCCAATCCCTCCACTGGCCTCCATTCAGTGTCCTCCACCCCCCTCTCTGCCAATCCCTCCACTGGCCTCCATTCAGTGTCCTCCACCCCCCTCTCTGCCAATCCCTCCACTGGACTCCATTCAGTGTCCTCCACCCCCCTCTGCCAATCCCTCCACTGGCCTCCACTCAGTGTCCTCCACCCCTCTCTGCCAATCCCTCCACTGGCCTCCACTCAGTGTCCTCCACCCCCCTCTCTGCCAATCCCTCCACTGTTTTCCACTTGCCCAACAAATAAACTTCAAAATACTAACAACAACTTACAAAGACATCCACAACTCTACCCCCAGCTACATCACCAACCTGGTTTCAAAATATCAACCAAACTGCTCTCTTCGATCCTCCCAAGACCTTCTGCTCTCTAGTTCCAGTGTCTCCTCCTCCCACGCTCGTCTTCAAGACTTCTCCTGAGTTTCTCCCATGCTATGGAACTCCCTACCCCAATCTGTCCGGCTATCTCCTAATCTTTCCACCTTTAGATGATCCCTGAAAACCTTTCTCTTTAAAGAAGCCTATCCTGCTTCTAACTAGTAAACCGCCGTTTGTTTCCTCCATCAGCTCCTCCCCCAACAGCTATTACCTTTTTCTTTTGCTCAACCCTTCCTCTTAGATTGTAAGCTCTAACGAGCCGGGCCCTCTGTTTCCTCTTGTACCAAATTGTATTGTAGTTTCATTTTGCAAAGCGCTGTGCAAACTGTTGGCGCTTTATAAATCCTGTATTAATAATAATAATAATAATAATAATACAAAAATGTTATTACTGAATCTCTTTACTCCTCTATGCAATGGAGGCAGATCATGGCTAGTGGAAGGGGCCAGCACGGTGCTGTACATAGTTTCCTGAAAACATCACAGCACCTTCAATTCAAGAGGACCTGATGCAAGCAGTGGGCTGGCTCTTTGGAGGAGTTATACAAATATCAAAATTCCTTGATGGGTAGATGTCTGGAGGACAGGGTGTTTTCTAGGCATGTTGAATTTGCATGCAGACCTCCCTAAATAATGCCCACATGTGATGCTGAGCCTCTATGGTCGAAAGAAGTGAAATCTAATCAATGAAATGGGGTGGGCCAGGGACAGTCAGACTGTGGAAAAAATGAGCTAGATGATGCTTGATGTGCTCCAACCAGGGCATAGAGTGGGCTCTGCCTGATGTGCTGCAGTTGCTCATGCACATTGTGAAGCTTTCAGTGTGTATGGAACCACAGGTACTTATATAACTGTGCTAGACTAAAGGCAAGGCTGGAGTTCAGCTTCAAAACTGCAGTATGGACACAGATCCTCCTAGTCTAGAGGAACTACAAGTCCCAGCATATGCTGTAGGATTATTTTATGCAGTAGCAGATTCTATATGGCTGTAATATGATGGAGGAGGAGAAAAGGTACACAGAGATATCAGGTGTCCATATCAGAAGATCAACTTCTCACAGATGTACCGGAGGCTCTGGGAACAGAGCCCATCATTCCAGTTATTTCCTTGCAAAAACTCAACACAGTCTTCCCCTCCTCCGAGACCATGACCCGTCCAGTCATCGGGCTGACCCTTCTTCCAGAACCTGAAAGACAGAAGAGAGAATCGTGATTAGAACTAGATGGGAACTGAACAGAACTCAAACCTCAGAAATGCTTTAAAATTAGATCTCAAGGTGTGAGCCCAACAACTGTGATGGACTTCAAGAGAGTTGACCACATGCTACAGTATGATGGTACAATCTACTGAGGAAAGATCAGTGGTGGCCAACCTGATACATACACAGCCCTTATTGGCTATGTGAGGAGTTACACCTCCACCTCTTTCCCTAATTGACTATAAGAGGAGCTCTCTTCTGCAGGTCCTTCCCTGGTTGTCCAAATGAGGAGTTCTCTCCTCCAGGTCCCTCCCAGATTTACTTTTAAAGGAGTTCTTCCCCTCCACTTATTTGCCTATTTGTTTGTGTGAGGCATTCATCCCCACCTATTTCCCTAATTGACTATGAGAGAAGTTCTCTCCTCTAGGTCCTTCCCAGATTGGACATAAGAGGAGTTCTCTCCTCCAGGAGGAGGCGTTCATCCTCACCTTTTTCCACAATTGTTTATGAGAGTTCCTTCTCTGATTGACCCATGTGAGGGGTTCTTCCCCTCAAGTTCTTTGTCTAATTGCCTATGTGAAGAGTTCTTACCCTCATCTCTTTTCCTGATTGGCTATGTGAGGAGTAGAGATGAGCCAACAGTTTGCTCCAAACTTAGGTCTGGATGAAACGTTAGCTGTTCAGACATCCAGAAGTGCTCCCAAACTTTTGTCTGTTCCAACTGGTATGATGCCACTTGCCCTACCCTTTTACTTATATAGCTGCTGACCACTCAGGAAGCTGTCATTTGGCTATGAGTACCATTGTGATTGGCTGTGTAAACTGGGTCCACTGTTTTTTGTTTTTAATTCTGTGAGCCAGCAGGTGTCGGGCTTCATAATGGATGAATTTACCATACAAGGGATTTTTTTGGGGAATTTGTTTTTCAATAAAGGACTTGACAAATATTCAGATGTCTTTATTTTTGTACCCCTTACTCATTTACATGAGGGTGCAGGTTCTGATACTCCCCTCCCCTCTCACATTCCCTAACAACCAATGGCCATGGTTGTGTGTAACAGGCCCGTGCTCTCATCAGCATATGGACAAAGGCTTTGCAAGGGGGTATCCAAGGCAAGGCATCCCCCATATTTATTTTGTGTGGCCTGGTATAGTTCAGGAGGGGGTGGTGCACACTTGTCCTCTTCCTGGCCAGCTAGGCTGCATGCTTAGATTAAAGGTCTGGTATGGATTTTTAGGGAGCTCAAATTTTTGTCCTGTTGCCAACATGGTAGCATACATGTGATAGTAGGTAGGCCTACTTCCTTCTAGAGAACCAGTGCAAAACTATGAAGAGTTAACGTCCACACAACACCATTCCCTTTTTTTGTCCTAATGGAACTTACATCCAGTATGAAGAGAATAAACACTTACCTGCAACCTTTCCACACAGGTTCAGCCTCTCCTGTACTGCAGGCCCTGATCTTGGGATGCTAAATGCTCTGATAAGGCAAGGAACCCCTTCTGTGGATCTTTTTGGGTGAAAACTTTGGTGTTAACTAGAACTGCATACAGCAGTGCAGTCAGGGCTATTTCCCTCAGAAGTGATCTCCTTGCCTAGAGCCTGCCTCCCAAGACATGGGAGGATCCATGAAACTGTGACACCACATTTCCAAGATAAGTAGTGTGTGTTTTCTAATTTTTTGGAATTTATCTGTAAATCTCCTAATCAATTGTGTGTTACATCTACTCCTAGATGGGCTACAGCTGCACTGTGTTCCAGTGTGCATTCTAGTGACCATTTTGGAAGGAAAAGCTGAGTATTTACATTCAAGCAATTGATGCATAATGCAGGGCCTTTTTTAATGTGTAGCAAAAGGGGCAGCTACCCTGGGCCCAGTCATTATTGTGGGGTCCAAAGCAGCTGCCCCATGAGAACGCTCTGCATGCAAATAATTGATAAGTGGATTTGGTTATCACTCAGGAGATGAGGGCATAATTGAATGTTGGGTATGGTTGGGTGTCATGTCTGCAGCCTGTGCGGTGATTGGCCAGCTCGGTAAGGTAAGGTATACCTTGTTTGGGTGAGAGCGCTTGTCGGTCTCAGGCACAGTCACACCCACCCCTCTCCCACACCAGACCATCGGCCTGCTGAAGAGCTTCTTCACCGGAGGGTTCAGTGAGGTGTGCCAGCTGTTCACCTGACATCCTCTGGACACTATCAAGGTAAGACCACTGTGGGGGACAATGCAGGAGGCTGTAGTAATGATGGGGGTAGTATGGGGGAGGAGGTCCTATGTAATGATGGGGGTAGTATGGGGGAGGAGGTCCTATGTAATGATGGGGGTAGTATGGGGAAGGAGGTCCTATGTAATGATGGTGGTAGTATGGGGGAGGAGGTCCTATGTAATGATGGCGGTAGCATGGGGGAGGAGGTCCTATGTAATGATGGGGGTAGTATGGGGGAGGAGGTCCTATGTAATGATGGGGGTAGTATGAGGGAGAGGTCCTGTGTAATGATGGCGGAGTGGGGACCTGTGCTATTACGGTCAGTGAGTACATTCGGTTACAGATCAAGCTAAGGACTTGTTTTTGGACCAGTTCTTTATGTTTACATTCTGAAAGTTTTTTTTGAGATAAGGCTGTGTGTGTTTGTTTTTTTTTTGTTATGTTGGGGTGGAGAGAAAAATTGCATGGAGCCCAAGAAAATGATTTCTCAGGGTCCAATCAGTATTAAAGATGGCCCTGGCATAATGCTGAACATGTGAAGTGGATAGAACTCTTATGGGGGCCATCTGTGGTTTGGAAAATCACTCCCCTCGTGTCCATCTTGGAGTTGGGAAAGACTGCCTGGAAGCCATCTTGGAAATCGGCAAGGTGAGAAGGTTGCTAGGAGTTGGAGGCAGGCAGAAGGGTTGAGGAACATAGGTTTAAAGATCCAGTGATTTACAGACTAGGATTGCACTCTAGCATGCCCATAGCCACAAACCCTGCGTTAAGGGCCATTTCCTCCTAACTAGTGTAGCACCCTATAGAAATACTGGCTGCAGAATTTTAAATGGACCCAAGATAGCAGTGTTCTGTAGCTCAGTTATACAGACTCTGTTGAAGAAAAGCTTTGTTGGACTTGTAGGCTGATAGCAGGACTTCCATGTTTAATAATGAGCTAACAAACTGCATTTCCCAGAAGAGCTAGCTAGTGGGCGGAGGCAGATAAATACAGAAGCCCGGGAACCAGAGGACAGGATGGTGGACAATGAGAGCCAGGGGAGAAGGTGTGAGGGGAAAGCTGTGAGTGATGCTGGAGGTCCTGGCTGGGGCAGACTGCAGAGAGAGGAGGAGTGAGAAGGAATTGATGACCATCAACACCACTGACTAGCCGGACTGACAATCTTGTGGGCAGATGGACCGGAATGCTGCCACACTGGTGTAAACCAGGGCCAAAATGAAGAGATTTAAATTGAAAGTTCAGGATTTAAAAATAAACAAACATTTATACTCACCTAGCTCTATGCAGCATCAATCTGATGTTGGATCTCTACTCCACAACCTCTACACTGAGAACTGACCAATCAAAAACTACTGAATGCTCAGGTCCCAGTCTTCAGTAAGCAAAGAGCCAATGCCTGTCACTGGAGCTATAGGTTGTGGAAGGGGCGGGAGCGGCTGGCTCAGGGTTTCTGCAATGTGCTAAGAGGCTGAGCCAGCTGCTGGTCCAGGCATCTATTATTATTATTATTATACAGGATTTATATAGCGCCAGAGGGTTTGCTCAGCGCTGTACAGTAGCAAGGGGGACAGAACATGAGACAAGACAGTAACAATACAATACACAAGGGGTTCGAGGGCCCTGCTCTTTGGAGCTTACAATCTAGGAGGGAGGGGATAGTGGTACAGGAGGAAGTGGCTGTGGGGGATGGAGTGGTAGGAGGAGTGGAGGAGATCAGGTGTTGGGTAAGGGCGGGGTATTCTTCCCTGAAGAGGAGGGTTTTCAGGGTGCGCCTGAAGGTGAGGAGGGTAGGTGACAGTCTGATGGATTGGGGTAGGGAGTTCCAGAGGATGGGGGAAGTCCTGCAATCGGGTCTTGGGAGGAGGAGACCAGGGAGCTAGAGAGTAGGAGGTCCTGTGAGGAGCGAAGGGCACGGGTAGGGTAGTATTTGGGTATCAGGTCGGTGAGGTAGTTTGGGGTGGCCTTGTGAATGGCTTTGTAGGTCAGAGTTAGCATTTTGAATTTGATGCGTTGGGCAATCGAGACCCAGTGAAGGGACTGCAGAGGGGGGTGGCGGATGTGGAGCGGTTGGTGAGGTGAATGAGTCTCGCCGCTGAGTTCAGGATAGACTGGAGTGGGGATAGCATTCCTTTGGGTAGGCCAGTGAGAAGGGAGTTGCAGTAGTCCAGGCGTGAGATGATGAGGGAGGCCAGTGAGAAGGGAGTTGCAGTAGTCCAGGAGTGAGATGATGAGGGAGTGTACGAGTTGTTTAGTAGTGTCTGGGGTGAGGAATGTACGTATCCTGGAGAGGTTGCAGAGGTGGAGCCTGCATGACCTTGATAGTAATTGGACGTGAGGTTGGAAGGAGAGGTTTGAGTCTAGAGTGACACCTAGGACTTTGGCATGTGGGGTGGGAGTGATGGTGGCGTTGTTAGTAGTGATGGAGAGGATGGGGGGGCACGGGGTGGGGGGAAGACCAGGAGCTTGGTTTTGGACAGGTTTAATTTGACGAAATGGAGCGACATCCAGTCTGATATGTCGTTCAGGAGGTGGGCAATGTGGGCGGAGAGTGAGGGGGTGAGGTGAGGGGTGGAGAGGTAAATTTGTGTGTTGTCAGCATAGAGGTGGTAATTGAAGCCGTGGGAGTGTATTAGTTTGCCAAGGGAGGAGGTGTAGATGGAGAAGAAAAGGGGTCTGAGGACAGAGCCTTGGGGGACCCCAACAGAGAGGGGGAGAGGGGGGGTGGCAGTGTTATAGGTGATGCTGAAGGAGCGTTGGGAAAGGTAGGAGGAGAGCCAGGAGAGAGCAGCATCCCTGCTGCCAAGAGAGTGCAGTTAAGTATCTGTGTGGATTCCAATATTACAGTCGGAATCTCTCCAGACTCTGGACCGGCTATAGCCTACTGTTAGCTGAATATGGGTCAGAACGAAGTGCACTCCTGGAGAAGCATGGCCAAAAGAGCTTTGGCCCAATTTACCTTTTAATGTACATTTTTTTTTAGAGGTTGAATAGGTATAAATACTCAAAATGTTCAGCTCAGGATTTTAATGCTTTGATTAATAAGGTGTTCTATGATGGGAGTTTGGTGAAAAGTTTCCTGAATTATCCGCTCCTGTTTTATTTTACATGGAAGGGTCACATGCTACCTGGACATTTACAGCCGTCTTTCCATGGTGGTTAAGATAGAAATGAATGGAGGTGTATGATTTGCTGTTGGAGAACATGTGACTTCCTGTGACCACTCTGTACTACCTCCAGGATTTTCTAAAGGAAGAGGAAGTGACATCACAGGCACGTCACTTCCTCCTCAAAAAAATACGATAGGGCTTGGTTGCTGTCCTTCTATGCTGCAGGTAGTAACCACATACACCCTCCACTTCCTTTCTCTGTGTCTATAATATATGTCAGGAAGTCAGTGAGTTCTATACATGGAAAGTAGATATGGAACCATTGATGATAAAATTCACATCCATCCAGAAATTTGACTTTGCTGTACCTTTAGATTTTAGGATAGTCTCTTCCACTCACACCAATAGACAAGTAAGAGGGAGCACATCAAGTACATAGATCCAGAGATGAGGTGGCACCCCACTGCAACCTTTTATTGTAATGTCCCTCTACCCAGCCCCCCACTGGTACGCTCAACACAGAATGGCTGGCTCATAAGGACTGACTCATAGATCATTGTTGATAATATGTATATTACACTTTCCTGGGTGAAAAGTATTGTAAAGTGCTCGGTGGAGTGAATTAAAGTCTCAACAATGTACTTCAGCTCAAGGAACCATCTGTGTGCCACCTTTTCAGGTTATTTGGCCAGATCTTAGTTTTGGGATATGTGAGAAGGATTCTGATAATTGGGTGTTTCATTGTCTTACTTTGGAGTTATGTCATAAGGCGTTCCATCCACCCATCTCCAGGTTCCATCCGCATCCGTTAGACCGATCCAAAAGGTTTTTTTGTTTGCAATCTTGCGCAGAAAATTCTTAGGAAAGGCAAAAGATAGAAGTTGTTAGAAGATGAATTATTATACACATATGGCTGATTAGGTCACATGACAGTTGGCCTACCAGTATATTTTTGGGTTGGAGAGGAAACTGGGGCACCAGGAGGAAATCCACAAAAATGGTGAAAACACTTCACACCCAAACATATATATAATCCCCCCCAAGACACAGACATGGTATAACCCATCTCTAGGTCTGAGGTCAGCCTTAGAAAATGATCAGCAAGGCCAATGTTGAAAAAAAGAGGAGAGGACATTTCTTCTAGAAAAACATTCTGTTGGCAGTATGTGGTGATCCAACCTAAAATTATGAAATTTAGAACTGAGGGTCATGCCTAAAAACCAATTAATTCTGAAAAATGAAAAATATTTCCACTGGAAGGTCTTTTAAATTAAAATTGTGATTATATAGGCACAGGCTGCCATTGCTAACCTCCTTCTAATATACTAGAGAAGGGCTTCTCAACTAGGGTTCCATGGAACTCTAAGGCTCCTCCACAGGTTGCTAAGGATTCCTTGAGCAATGAGCAAGTTCTATCTCTTCGATAAGTTCCCCTGACACCATTGATCTTTTTAGCTACATGTAAGAGGGTAATTCTTCCAAGTGACCACAAGTGTAAGGAGAATTCTTCCCACTGACCATCATACCTATGTTTCATGAGTTGTATACACTCACTGGTCACTTTATTAGGTCAGTCTTGCTAGTACCGGGTCGGATAGCCTTTTGCCTACCGAAATGCCTTTATGTTTTGTGGCATAGATTTAACAAGGTGTTGGAAACATTCTTCAGAGATTTTGGTCCATATTGACATGAGTTACTGTTGCCTTTCTATCATCTCAAACCAGCCTGTCCATTCTCCTCTGACCTCTGACATCAACAAGCATTTTCCTCCACACAACTTCTGCTCACTGGATGTTTTCTCTTTTTCGGACCATAGAGATGGTTTTGCATAAAAATCCCAGTAGATCAGCAGTTTTTTAAATACTCAGACCAGCTCATCTGGCATCAACAACTATGCCACGGTCAAAGTCACTTAAGTCCCCTTTCATCCCCATTCTGATGCTTGTTTTGAACTTCGGCAAGTTCTCTTCACCACGCCTAGATGCCTAAATGCATTGAGTTGCTGCCATGTGATTGGCTGATTAGCAATTTGTGTTAATACGCAATTGAACAGGTGGACCTAATAAAGTGGCCGGAGTGTGTATATAGTCATTTTTAGCAGAGGTTCCCTGAGACCCAAAAGTTATTTCAAGAATTCCTCTGTGTTGAAGAGGTTGAGAAAAGCTGTACTAGATTGAAGGCTGCTGCATTACCCACTGGTATCCATAGATAAATCCTTATCCCAGGTCGATGAATCAAAACGCCAAAGCCAGAGAGTCAACATGAGAGCCTGAAGGAGACACCAAAAATAGCTGACTCCATGTTTCTCTTAGGACAGGTTTTTTTACTGCCACTCTACAATATCTACCCATTTCAAAGAATGTGCAATTGAAACAAAAGCTGACCAAAAAGTTTTTTTTTATATGTTTAGAAAATTCAACAACCCAGCATGAAAAAAAGGGTTAAAAAGTATGACTTGTCCCTGGTGGTTGGTAATAAAAAAGAAAAAAAAAAAAGTTTAAGTGCAGCCTAAACAAATCAGCACAAGGGACATAATTTTCAGTTAGTAGGATGTGTCACGTGTGCTGATGGCTCTTCTTTTAGGTGAAATGTTCCTCCATCCATGCCCCTCCTCCCATTTCCTCCACCGTTAGCTTCCAGTGCAATGGGCATCAATACAATTAAGCAGCGGTCATAGGCTCCTCAAGAGAGACTTACTACTCACCTTTTTCCACCCAGCTACTTCATTCATAGAAGCTTTACTACAGTGGAACTCAATCTATGAATGGAGGGGGCGGAAATATCAGTCATCACCCATCTCCGTTCAGAGATTGCTTCCCATTCATAGAATAGAGGAGGTATTTTATTACTTTAGATGTAATTGGAATACTTGAATCGTAAAGCCAGGAGGATATCAGTAAAAATATGTTTTCTATAAACCTATATTGGATGAAATTTGTAGGTCTCCATGACTGACCTCCTTATAAACATGACAACGGCGTGGCTACAACTCCAGCCAAAAATGTTTTTTCTACTTTTTAATACACTGGGAAAGAATTAGAACCTCTGTCAGGTTTTCATTGCAACACTAGTGAAGATGAAGGGCGCTGAATTGTTTTCTGTTGTGATTGGGTGCAAAGTTATTGTTTAAATATCCTCCTAGGCTCCTCTCTAGCATGCAGGAGAAGTCTCTGGGTTCCTGGAAAACGTGCTTGTATCTCCATGTGTGTATATAATGTGCAGATTAAGTTCATTCATCATTATATCAAGTTAAGAAAAAGTCAATGTTGTAGCACCCTCCTAGTTAGCTAGGGGGAGCTAGCTGATTATTTTTTAGACAGAAGGCTGACTAGCAGTCTTGGAAATAGTCAGCTGGGTCAAATTCAGGTCAGGGCTTTGCAGATCAGTTCCTTAATATCTCTTCTGCTCTCTAGAATCTTGGAGAAGATTCTAGAAACAGTGGGGTGAGGAGGGGCTGGTCTGCATTCTTAAGGGATCCTGACCTATCCCCAAGCAGGAAGCTTGGCAAGGGGTCAGGACAGCCCTTAAAAGTGTTCGAGCCTGCTCAGCAGCAGGAGAGTTTGGGTGGAAGATGTGAGGAAGCTGAGATGCAGGCAGCTGGGAGAGGGCCCAGTGTGAAGGGGCCTACCTATAGGCAGGATGCTGGAAAGGAAGATCACTCAGCCTCACTGGCCCTCAGAAGGAGGACCATCTGTACAGCCATGAAAGGAGCCAGCCCAGCAGAAGGCCTGAAGGCAGCCACCTACCTAAATCTGCTCACAGGATTGAGACTGAATTAGTAGTCCTACACCCTCTGAGCCAAACAAGGAAAAAAGAGCACTTTGGTGGGAAACCTGATTAGATCCTTACCCGGGACGACTGTTTCATTTTAAAGTGGCAGGCACTGGATTCCTTTGCCCAGGGATTCCCTCAGGATAAGAAGAGGATCATCTTGGGTCTGGGGTGGTACACCAGGAGAGGCTGGATAGTTATCCAAGAAGATTTTCTACTGTGTAAAGGCTTGTATATAGTTGCTAAGGAGTTTGTCTTCAGTTGCAGTTCCACTGGGCATCCTGTACACCCCTTACCCTATCCAAGTTCAACACCCCTTATTAAAACATAAAAACCAAGCTCAAGGACTGTGTACTGACTCTAAATGCAAGACTGTGGGAAAAATCTGTGTTGCCTTGCTGTGCAGGACTATAGAGGGACCCAAATATCAAGTGACTCCTAAGGGGGTAGTGCTACAATTGTGTTCCTGAAGATCCCAAGGGGTCCCCTTCAAACTAGACTGTCCAATCAGAGACTGTAAGCACGTGTGTTATCCAGCTTCAATTTCTTTTAAATCAACAACCAGCAAGCAACAACCCAGACTCTACATTTTCATACCCTGATGAAGGGGGGGGGGGGGCTTTTATCATCCTCCAAAAGGTGTAGGTTATTTTTATTAACTGGATATAATAATAAATGAATCTGATCTGGACAATAGCCCCATAGTTGGTGCTCCCTTTGTAAACCCCTCCAGGCAGTTGTTGTTATTGTCTATGTCTGCATGGGGGAGATGAACCCTCTCTACTTGTCCCTGTGAATTGTTGGCCATAGTTTCACTTTTACTTCTTTTACCAGAGCATTCGTCTACCACCAGGTGATCAAAGCTTTCAAGAATTCTTACCACACATCTGCCTAAGATCACTGCTACTCTGTGTGGTGGGAGGTGCAGCGTGGTGCACGGGCTGTAAAGACACAGAGTCTGGTGGCAATAAAACTTGGAAGTTGTATTGAAGGGGATGCCAAACCACAAACACCCCAGCAGGAAAGCCTCGAGAAAGCACAGTTCAGTTCAAATGCAAGGATGCAGCTGGAAGAGATGCACCGACCGCATCTGTTTCAGAAAGCGGAATGCAGCCTGGTCAGTCCAGACCCAGAGGGGAGGTCTCCTTGCAGGATAGTGAATCCCTAGCCTGTCCCTACTCATCAAGAACCTTTCTCCCTCCCTTTCTCTCTCCCTACGATACCCACTTCTCAATTGCTTGCCAAAACCAGGGGGGCAGGAACCTACTAGAACGCTGCTTCTATGACCCAAGAAAACCATAGAGAAGCCATGTTTCCCTTGCCTTTCTCTCCAGGATGCGTTACCACTCAGGTTGAGGGCCACCTACAGTGAAGAAAACAAACTGCACCTGCCTACACATGCCCCCGGTGATGTAATTTATGACAAATTGTATGTAGGAAGGGACGGAAGATCGGGATGCCACCACACGTGTGCGACCGCTACTGGGATTCCGGGACTGTAATACCGAATGCCAGCATTTCTTTATGAGAATGTGAGTGATTTTAACAACTTTTAAATAAACTTTCTATACAGATTTACACTATGTGAGCTTCCTTGCTCCTTTCCTTTTATCTCTCTGAGCATTATTGAGTACTTTCGAAGTTACCTGATGAGCACTGAGTGTCCATCCAAGTGAGGTTTTGGAAAATAGGATCTATAGTACATATAAAGGTGTTTGGACTTCTCTATTGCTGAGACTCACACTCATTGCGGTATGCACATACAGTTGTGTTCAAAATAATAGCAGTCAGACATCACTAACCGGATCAATCACTGTTTTTCGTGGAAATTATATTTCTACATGGCAAATAATTTCCTAGCAGGTGTAGTAGAGTCATAGAAATCCAACAGACCCAACAGTCATGACATGCATGCTGCTGATTCTGTGTCATTGAATCACTCATTGAAAGGGGCGTGTTCAATATAATAGCCGTGTGGGGTTCTATTAGTGAGGTCATTCATTCTTTGAAAAACAGGTGGCAATTATTGCCCTTATTTAAGGAAGGAAGGCAGCAAATGTTGGACATGCTGGTTACAGTGCATTTCTCTCTGAAATTCTGAGGAAAATGGGTCGTTCCAGACATTGTTCAGAAGAACAGCGTACCTTGATTAAAAAGTTGATTGGAGAGGGGAAAACATATAAAGAAGTGCAGAAAATGATCGGCTGCTCAGCTAAAATGATGGCAAATGCTTTAAAATGGCAACCAAAACCTGAAAGACGTGGAAGAAAGCGAAAAACTACCATTGGAATGGATAGAAGAATAGCCAAAATGGCGCAGACTCAGCCAACAATCAGCTCCAGGAAGATGAAAGAAGGTGTGACATTCCCTGTGAGGACTCAGCCAACAATCAGCTCCAGGAAGATGAAAGAAGGTGTGACGTTCCCTGTGAGGACTGTTACAATTAGAAGACGCCTATGTGAAGCCAAGCTATCTGCAAGAAGTCCCCGCAAAGTCCCACTGTTGGAAAAAAGACGTGTGCTGAAGAGGTTACAATTTGCCAAAGAGCACATTGACTGGCCTAAAGAGAAATGACGCAACATTTTGTGGACTGATGGAAGTAAGATTGTTCTTTTTGGGTCTAGTGGGCGGAGACAGTTTGTCAGACGACCCCCAAACACTGAATTCAAGCCACAGTACACTGTGAAGACCGTGAAGCATGGTGGTGCAAGCATCATGATATGGGGATGTTTCTCATACTACGGTGTTGGACCTATTTATCGCATACCAGGGATCATGGATCAGTTTGAATCCATCAGAATACTTGAAGAGGTCATGCTGCCTTATGCTGAAGAGGAAATGCCCTTGAAATGGGTGTTCCAACAAGACAACGACCCCAAACACACCAGTAAACGTGCAACATCTTGGTTCCAGACCAACAAGATGGACATTATGGAGTGGCCAGCCCAATCCCCGGATCTTCATCCAATAGAAAACTTGTGGGGTGACATCAAAAATGCCGTTTCTGAGGCAAAACCAAGAAATAGAGAAGAACTGTGGAATGTGGTCCAATCATCCTGGGCTGGAATACCTGATCACAGGGGCCAGAAGTTGGGGGACTCCATGCCACACAGATGTACAGCAGTTCTCAGAAACAGTGCGACTACAACCAAATATTCATGAAGTCATTCAAAGGAAAGCAAAATCTTCAAACATTTCTCAGTTTATATAGTGAATGTTGGAGTTTGTAAAGAAGAATACAAACACGGCCATTTTTTTGAACCGTCTAATATTCACTTTTCTTCCATTTTTTTAGAGGAACAACACAAATTTGATGTATTTTTCTTCATGTTTTGATTTGGAATAGAATGTGTCGTGTTCCCAATGCATTTGTGTGGATGGAAATAAAAGCTATTAGAAGGATTTTGAGCTTTATTCATTTTTTTCAACACACTGATATTATTCTGAACACAACTGTACATGTGCCATGGTGGAAGGAACCTGAGTGATTTTATGTTTGAAGAGCACCATTATTTGGAAAATCATTGCACAAGGGGTGGACACATCACTTTGCATGGAATTTTATTACATGTTGGACTGTTTCTTTATTTTAATATACTGATGTATCACTTTAGTAGCGCAGCATATGCTTTGAAATGTTATACCTGCTTCCATGTGCATTTAGTAATGATTCCTCCTCATACATTGGTACCCTGCCTTACACAAAGTCCACAGACCATTTTGGGAACAGTCCTGCCTACAGATAATTTTGGCTTGGTGGTACATGGTCATCTTCTCCAACATCTTCTCCAACAGGACTCTCATTCACTGATCCCATTTTCTTGTTGTCCTCACCCTCCCTCCTGTCTGACTTTACATCTCAATCATAAACCATTTCTTGACTTAGAGACAGACACATAAGACATGTAAGAAACATTACAACAGAACATATGGGAAACCCTGGAATCAAGTGCCACCAAACGTTCACAAATATCCAACATAAGGCATCAGATGTCATTTCATAAATATGTCAAACGTGCAAGTGGGTACATCCTCAGACTCTTATGACCCCAGGGCCTGGTTTTCAGTATATGATATACAGTATATGGGGGGTAAATGTAGTTGTGAAAATTGTGAGTATGGATGGGATTTATGTTCGAGTCGAATCATAGTCATAATCGCTCTCAGTCTGCCAGTGCCTAAATTGTCCTGCAAACTGGAAAATCTCTTCACAGGCTGAGAGCATAATAATCAATGTGCTCTGACAATGGAACTGATAAAGTAAGAAGTGTCTATCTAGTCACCATACGTACCATCTCTCCCTCGCCATTAATGACCACCAGGTGGGCCTGCTTGTCCTCGCAGTCTTTCTTGGAGGCATTCCATGGTTTTGAGTTTGAAGACAAGTAGTAACAGCTGAGTCCATGATGTCTCCATCCCTCACTGCATAATGGATCAGAAGAGCCTGAAGGAGCAAGAAAGAGGATTATGTGCTTCAAGATGTGTGTCATGGTTATAGCCTGACAGTTCAGTCAAGATGGTAAAATTATACAGTAATTAAAGGAATTCACGTGTAGCGCTCACCCCGAAGAAGCGGCTGAGTATTGGGTCCCCCTATATCCTGCACAGCCAGGCAAACCGCATTTTCAGACTTCCAGTCAGTAGGGGTATATGGGATGCCCAACCTGATTTGCAGTAATAACTCTGAAGACAAACTTCCTGATTATGTACATAAAAGGCAGATCCTGAACTCTCTACTCCAGCTAGAGTCGCACAGTCACCTAATCAATAGCTCAGTCTCTGTGAGGAGCATGGGTGGACTGACAACTTATGGGGCCCCCGGGCAATAGGGGATCATGGGGCTCCTGTGTCCTTGCCCAAACTCAAAAAAGCCTATGAAAAAGGTACAAGGGGCATCTCATGGGGCCAACTAGGCCCTTGGGCAGTGCCCGAGTTTCCAAATGGTCAGTCCGCCTCTGGTGAGGAGCAACTGAACTACTCTAAGTGAACTCTCTTCAGACCCCAGCTAGGAAATGTCCATCTACCTGGCTGTCTTTTGAAGCGTACCCTGGGGCAAGAGATTCCAAGACAGGCATGCAGCAGTGTCCCAGGGAGAACTGGTTATGTATTGCACCAAGCAGTCTTCTCTCCTATTGGCCCGAGGGGTGTAGAGGTACTCACGCTGTCCATGTATCCTGCAGCTCTTGGTAAACTGCATTCAGGCCCCTCTCTGAGCCAGTTTCTGTCCCCGTTTGCAGGCTATCCTTCCCCAATGGACAGTAAGGCAGCGGAGCTCCCTCTGTCAGCTTCCTTTCCTGCAGCCTAAAGGCAGACCCCCCCCTTAACTACTGAGTGAGCCATTAAATTTACCTAATTCTCTAGCACAACTACAGGGTGCTACACACAGATAAATGTCATTACATCCCCAGGTCGACTCTGGCTTCCTATATGTCCTGGAAACCCCATCAATGATATCTCCCTGCCATAATCCTTGGCTTTGTGCTTGGAGACCCGGCAGTTTGGTGTTTCTCCACTCAACTGTGTGTCTCCACTTTTCTTATATTCTCCATAATATAAAATATATATAAAATCCAGAGAAATATTGGGAGACCATCAAAATTGGCACAGCAGGCTGACCTAGGAACACAGTGCAGGAATGGTAGGATCTCTCCATAATGGGCGCTATAGCTGCACACACCTGGGAACCATTCATAATGGGCACAGCAGGTGTGAAGGCCCCAGAATTAAGCACAGAGATGTTGAAAGCAGGGGCGGACTGACCATTTGGAAACTCGGGCACTGCCCCAGGGCCAGGGGTCAGTAGGGGGGCCCATGAGGTGCCCCTGGTACCTTTTTCATAGGCTTTTTTGAGTTTGGGCAAGGACACAGGGGCCCCATGATCCTCTATTTCCCAGGGGCCCCATGAGTTGTCAGTCCGCCCCTGGTTGAAAGCCCCTCTCAATGAACATAGCAGGTGTACAGACCAGGAGCAGATGTTGGCGACCTCTTATAATGATCACAGCAAGTATGCAGCAATGATGGAAGCTACTCCTAATAGGCACCGAAGATGGAAGGTACAAGGATGATGGGAGTCCCTCCTAATAGGTATGGCAGGTTTACAGACTCAGGAACTTAGCATAGAGATAATGGTATATTCTCATAATGGGTGTGCAGATCTCGCAATCCAATGCAGGGATGGGGGAAATGCCTCCTATTGGGCACAGCAGGTGTGCAGATCCAGTAACTCAGTACAGGCATGGTGGGATTCCTCAAAATGGGATGAGACGAATTGCAGACCCAGGAACTCATAATGGCCAAAGTTGGCGTTTAAAGTCAGGAACTCAGGGCAGGTATGGTGTGAACCCATCAATAATGAGCACAGCACATGTTTAGAGCTTGGAATTCAAGGCAGGTATGGTGGGAACTCCATATAATGGAAAAATCAAGTGGACAGACCCAGGAACTTAGCGCAGGGATGGTGGGAATTCCTCATAATTGGCACAGCAGGTATTTCAAGTGAAGAACTCCATGCAGAGATCGCACTAAGAGGTGTCAGAGGGTTTGATTCTCTAGTACGTCAAACCTGTGTTTCTGGGCCACATGTGGCCTTGTACATCCTTTCTTGTGGCATAAGCCAGAATTAAGATTTAAATTAAATGAGGCTATCCTTGCTGCACCCCACAGAAATAAAGCTACAATTCCGTATATAAGGATTTAGTCCCTAGAAGTCTTCTGAGTTTTATTTTACTGCCCCTGCATGCATTGGAGCCAAGGATGACCTATAGGACGTCACCTGCTGCTCACTCTTTTAAGGAGGCTCCAGAGTCCTGTGTAAAGCTGGTAATACTTTTAGATGTTCATGGAATTGATCTTATAAAAATTGTTCAATAGAGCATTCTTTCTTACTATCATTAAATTATGTAATTTTGTTTGAAATCCCTTAGAATTTTGTCCAGATCTAGTATGTGAATGGAATCCCAGGCGTATTAAACAGGCCACATTACAATATGTATAATTTTTCCTGATCAAAAACACATTCATAGCTAGAATTTTGTTTGTTCAAGAAACATTTTCCATACTCCTTGAAATTTTTGAAAGCGCATGTCCATTTGACCCCACTAACCATTAGAAAATGGAACAAATGTTCTGAAAACTAACATTTTTAATGTTAAAACTGTGTTTTGTCATCCAGTAAACCACAGGTGGGCTTTCATCAGTGGATTAAATCTAGCTTTGATCAAACATGGAGGTAATGTTCTTGAAGGTCCTTCAATCGGCCAACCCCAGGTAGGCTTTCATCAGTGGAAAGGACCTAGCTGTGACCAGATATGGAGACAATGCTCTGGAAGGTCTTTCAACCAGTCAACCTGAGATAAGCTTTCTTCAGTGGTTTGTATCTATCTTTGATTAAACCTGGAGGCAATGTCCTGGAAGGTCCTTCAACTAGCCAACCTCAGATCAGCTTTCTTGAGTGGTGTGGATCTTTATTTGACTAAACGCGGAGGAAATGTTCTGGAAGGGCCCTCAACTAGCTAACCCCAGGTTGGCTTTCATCAGGGGTTTGGACGTAGCTTCAACCAAAAATGGAGGCAATGTTTTGTAAGGTCCTGCAGCCAGTCAACCTCAGATAAGCTTTATCCTGTAGTTTGGATCTAAATGTGGAGGCAATGTTCTAGAAGGTCCTTCAACTAACCAACCAACCCCAAGAAAGCTTTCATCAGTGGATTAGACCTAGCTTTGGCCAAACATGGATGCAATGTTCTGGAAGGTCCTTCTACCAGTTAACCTCAGATGAGCTTTCTTCGGTGATTCAGACCTATCTTTGACTAAACGTGGAGGCAATGTGCTGGAAGGGCCCTCAACCAGCCTACCCCGGTTAAGCTTTCATCAGTGGATTGAATCTAGCTGTGAACAAACAGGGAGGCAATGGAAGGTCCTTCCCTTTAGGATGAGAGATCCAGGGCTCAGGTTTAGAGTTTAATTTGCCTCTGTGTTCAAAGTATGTGATCCTCCTTTATGTAGACATCCAAAACTCTGAAATTGCTGCTGGGTTCCGTAGACTCCGTGGATGTGTTATCAGCAGTCTCAGCAGACTCAGAACTGTCGCTCAAGTGAAACTCTATAGTATTCCTCATTGCTCTTCGCCTATCAGCTACATAAAAGATTATAGGAGAGGGTGGGGGCAATGGAGGAGGAAGGGGGCGTGCTAGTGAATTGACTAGTCAATTAAATAAAATAGTAACAGTAAAGCAAATAAAATATTTATGGAAAAGAAAACCACTGCAAGGAAGCATTTAAAATGATTCATTCTTGTTTTCATTTTCCTGTGGTGTAAAATGTACAGTTATTAAATAACAGAAAATAATCCATTGTTTATTTTACTCTGTAATTACAAAGGTGTGACCCTCAGTAGACTTACTGTGGACCCCTTGAAGAATTATTGGATGAAACAGTTTAGGATAAACTTACTTTTAATTTTCTGGAGCTCTTCTGACACTTTGCCCAAAAAGCCCCAAATCCTGTGAATGTCGCTGGAAAAAGAAGCTGAATACACAGAAAAGCAAGAGGTCAGAGTGGCTTCCTTTATACCAGAGGCCTCCAAACTACGACTGACTGAAAGATTTTATCCAGCCCACAGCTAGGGTTAGTGGTCCCTCACATGTCTACAGTCTCCTCTTCTCCCCCATATCCACCCTTCCTGGTCTCCTGCACAGGTTCCCCCAGCTGTGTTGTCATTACATCGTCTTTGGTTGCTAGGGCTGCTGGCGTCTTAACAACCAACTGAATGCTTGTCCTAGCATTTACAGGAGGGCCAGTTCCTCTGTCCAGACCTGCTCCTCCTGCCACGCTCCCAGGATCTCCAGGGTTCCAACATGCTATAAGTGTGTGAGGTAAGGGTGGACTCTGAGGTAAGGGAACTCTGATGTAGGTGATACTATGATGGGGACTCTGATGTATGAAGGATGCTGATGTAAGGAGAGACTCTGACAGGGAAGCAAATATGACTCTTATATGGCCTTTACCATAAGGGAGACTCTGATGGGACCCTGATATAATGGGGGCCTCTAATGTACGAGAGGCTCTGATGGAACCCTAATTTAATGGTGATGCTGATGGCGACCCTGATCTAAGGAAGGACTGTGATGGGGACCCTGATATAAGGAGGGGTCTCTAATGGGGTCTCTTATACAAAGAGAATAGTGATGGGGACCAGGGATGTATTTGCCATGAGGCCCCCAGAAGAAGGCACACTGGTTGTCCTCTGTCACGGAGAGGAGGCTCCAAAAGGCTCCACAGGGCACCGGGGCTGGGCAGCAGGCAGAAGAGCAGAGTGAGGGGAGCCGGCAGAGCAGCCATGAGACTCCAGGAAGGGGAAGAGAGCTGAGATTATGGAGAGATGGTGAATCTCATTCATTCTCTCTCCTTCTCTCCTGGTGTGCGGAGAGGTCACTAAGGAGGGTGTTGCAGGTGGGGGGCTGTTGGCCAGGGTGGAGGGGTTTGTGTTGCCTAGGTTAGCAGAAAACCTAAATATACCACTGATGGGGACTCTGATGTGAGGGAAGACTCTGCTGTAAGGACAGACTTTGTTGAGGACCCTGATGGGAACATTGATGTAAGGGGGGGGGTCTCTGATGGGGTCAAGTTTAGTTATAATTTCTTTGCTTTGTTTCACTGAAGTTCTTTCTCTGTTGTTTGTAATAAAGTGTCAAAATCCAAGCAAAACATATTCATTTAAATTGTATTCATAATTTATTAAACTGATTTTTTTTTACCAAGAAAAATATACAATGCAATACTGTCTGTCTGTCTGTCTGTCTGTCTATCTATCTGTTGAACAGGAAGGTCTCCTCTAATTTCCATTCTTCCTGAGTCACCACTGTCCTCAGAACATCAATTCATAGTATAAAATAAATACAAAATCATTAGATGATTGTGTTTGATTGTTGTTGGACAACAAATACCCCCATGTACCATCAATCATTTCCAAAAGTTCCAAAAGTACACAAGGTTTTGTCCAAACAAGTATTCTTAAATGCTAATTCCGGCTTTAGCGACATGTTACTTCACAGCCATATTTGGGGGTGTGACATGTTACTAAGCATCCCTCACCAAGAGTGCGATCCCCAATGGCTGTAATCAGCGCATTCATAGTCCATTGACACTTCCTCCAGCTCTTCCTGCAAGAAGAGCTATGACATTATTGCCACGCCCATGTTTGGTCAGTGATGTCACTACTATCCCCTCCCCTTCCCTTATATAGCTGATAGCAGCTTGGGGAGCCGTCATTAAGTGAGGAGTACCGTCGGGAACGGCTCTGTATGCCAGGTCCATCAGAAAGGCATTGTGACTGACAATACGTTTACAATTAAGGACTTTTTAAAAATAAAGTTCTTGTCAAACGTTTAGGTGTCTTTATTCCTAGGTTACATTTGTTTTTCTGTATGGGTACCACTTTTTTTTTTTTTTTTTTTTAAGTCCGCAAACGTGCAACTATAACGAAAAAACCCGTAAGTGTTCACAAAAAAGTGCAAGTGCAAAACACCACACAAAAAGTGCACTTAAGGGTGTGCTTTTGTCCTACCCCCGAAGGGGTTGGACCGTTACCCTGATCCCCCGGGGCACGAAGCTCCTGACAGGGACAAGGTTCCCATTTGGTCCTCCTGGCCAAAAGGCCTGGTGGACCACCGTTCCTTATGTCCAGCCGAAGCCGGACATCCAGTACTAGGCCAGGGGGTTCTCCCAAAGAGAAAACCCCCTAGGGACAGGGGAGGAAGGAACCGTATGGCCACACATCCTCCCCCTAGACTTCAGGGCAGGCCCGAGGACCCACACCCTCCATCCTGTGAAAAAACACACACAAAAGTAAAAAGTGACAAACGTGGGGTGAGGAAAAATAAATAAATAAATAATTAAATAAATCTATAAAAATAATAAAAAGTGTCGTGCCCAAATTGTGCACTGACCAGACCCTGAGGCCTGTAGCAAAAAAATTGCCCAGAACTTGACCAAAAGGCCCGGTCCTAGAGGCGCAGTGCAAAAAGTGTTTAAACTCGGTGACCATGTGCTCATTCGCAACGTGGGGTCCCACACCCAAGTGCTACTCAGAGCACCCCTGAGGCGACTACTCAGGGGGCACCTAGTTTGCGGACTCTCTGCCTTCCCAGCCCCTGGCCAGACCAAGGTAGACCGTCCAAATCAGGAGGTAACTGGGTCCTTCAGACGTTCCAAAGGAGAATTACTCCCGAGGCCCCAGAACGAATCATGGCGCTCCCCGGTTTCTGTCCTCCCCGTAATAGCCATCCAGACCCCCATCATTCCAGTGAGGGTACTATACAACAACCATCCCCGCAAAGCTAGAATGGTCGGGAGCACCCCCACTGGACACTGATAAGAACAGATACTACACTTGATCTTAGCCAAAAGGCCGAGAAGCGATACCACTAGCTCACTCACCTGAGGGGGCAGTATCTTGTGGCCCCCTATTTTTAAATGCGGTTTCCAGAGTCTCATAAGCCCCCCCCCCCCACTCACAGATCTCAGGACTTGTCAAAAGTCATGCGGTTTTTTTTACGATTTACAGTGTTTTTGTGAATAAGTAGGTGTACCCCCTACTCATTCATATGGGGAGACAGTATCTGGGGCCCCCTTATATTTAAAGGAGGCTTCAAGATATAAACAAGTCCCCCTGTCCACTGACCCCTAAAACCACTGGGCCAGGGTTATGGGTAAGAGGCCCTTGTCTTCATCAACATGAGGATAAAATGCTTTACCAGAGGGGTTCCTCCCTGGCAAGGTACCCCAAATGTTAAGGGTATATTGCCTGGTATGGTTCAGGGGGTGCATGCTTGCCCCCCCCCCCCCCCCCCCCCTTCCTGGCCAGCCAGGCTGCATGCTCAGATAAAGGTCTGGTATGGAATTTTTGGGAGTACTCCACATTTTTTTTTTTCTTGATTTTTGCATGAGGTTCCCCTCAAATCCATACCAGACTGGAAGAGCGTAATCTAGGATAAAATACAGAAGGTGATTAGAATATTTAGGTAACAGCTATTAAAAAATTTCCAATATGCATTGAGCAATACACAATTACCAATGACTTGATCTGTTAAATTAGGCTTCATGACGGAATCTGAGAAAATGAGGGAAACCAATATCAATTAGTATAATCAGGTTTATCACTACACACCCCGCTGTACTCTACATACATTCATTCGAGACACGCCCACTAACCCTGCTCCCACCCCATTTCGGGTCAGGTGGGTTCTGCTAAAGAGAAGGATCAACCAGTCTAAACTCTGATCCTAGGCACTTAGTCATGTGACCATACTGGGATTCTCTGCCTAAACCAAGTGTAATATCTGTTATCAGTGTCCAGTAGGGATGCTACAACATCATTTCAGCCTCTTGGTAGGAATGGATGACTGTATAGTGCCTCTGCTAGTATGATGGGGAATCTGAAGGTCTGTCCTATAGCATGGGTGTCAAGCTGGTGGCCCTCCAGCTGTTGCCAAACTACAAGTCCCATAAGGCATTGCAAGACTGACAGGTACAAGCATGACTCCCAAAGGCAGAGGCATGATGGGACTTGTAGTTTTGCAACAGCTGGAGCCACCAGTTTGACACCCCTGTCCTATAGGAACAGAAACTGGGGAGCTCACTGGGTAAGGTGGGGCACGGGTGTGTTTTCACGGGTTGAACTGGAGAGGTCCAGTGCCTCCTGATATCAATGGATCTACCTGGTCTGGTCATGGACTGGGAAGTCAATGGACCCGCGGTGTATGTGTCCCCTGGGAGTTGGTCAGGCTAGGGGTGCTCTTAGCAGGCTATGGCCATGGGGAAACCCACTATGTGAATGAGCACAAGGTCACATCACCTCTTCTTTTTTTCTACTCCACACCTCTATGGGCTAGTCCTTTTGGCTAAGTCTGACGCAGTGTTTGCTACCAGGCCACAAGGCCTAGCCAATGCACCTGCACTGGTACACTATTTATTTTCTATCATGATAAGTTACTTTACACTTTTGTCTGTGTTCCTTTCACTTGGATGGAGGGTGTGGGTCTTTGGCTCTACCCTCAGTCTAGAGGGAGGATCTGTGGCCATCAGGTTCCTTCTTCCCCTGAAGCGAGGTGTCTACTTTGGGAGAGCCCCTTATCTATTACTCAACGCTTGGCTGACCATAAGGAGAAGGGTCCACCAGGCCGTTAGACTAGGTGACTCAAGTTGATCCTTGCCTCTGTCAAGATCCTTGCACCCTGGGTGGGGGGGCAAGGTTGATAATAGGTTTGCTTTCAAACCCAACTCCAGTGTAAAAATAAAATACCCATAAATGTTCATCCTATGTGCACATTGTAGCAACTGGTGGTTTGATAAATAAGTGTTCTAAAGGGGGTGGAAAAAGATAATCTTACTGCCTGCTGTCTGGACTTGTTCCAGGCTCCTCACAGCTTTCCGAATGCTCTGAATGTCACTAGGAAGAGAAACTGCAATGACAACAATCTCAGATTATTATGGATCTACACTCAATGATACACACAGAACATGTCCTCCGTTATTCTAAAAAGGTAACACGGTACACCTTACCCAGCACTTCTCCTTCCCCCAATTTCATCCTTTTGCTGTTAAAGAAAGTGTTGGTGCCAGGATCTCCTTCCTCTACCTCCTCCTCCACAGAATTATGTATGCAGGATCTCCTTCCTCTACCTCCTCCTCCACAGAATTATGTATGCAGGATCTCCTTCCTCTACCTCCTCCTCCACAGAATTATGTATGCAGGATCTCCTTCCTCTACCTCCTCCTCCACAGAATTATGTATGCGGGATCTCCTTCCACTACTTCCTCCTCCACAGATCTATGTATGCAGGATCTCCTTCCACTACCTCCTCCTCCACAGAATTATGTATGCAGGATCTCCTTCCACTACTTCCTCCTCCACAGATCTATGTATGCAGGATCTCCTTCCACTACCTCCTCCTCCACAGAATTATGTATGCAGGATCTCCTTCCATTACCTCCTCCTCCACAGAATTATGTATGCAGGATCTCCTTCCACCACCTCCTCCTCCACAGAATTATGTATGCAGGATCTCCTTCCTCTACCTCCTCCTCCACAGAATTATGTATGCAGGATCTCCTTCCACTACCTCCTCCTCCACAGAATTATGTATGCAGGATCTCCTTCCATTACCTCCTCCTCCACAGAATTATGTATGCAGGATCTCCTTCCACCACCTCCTCCTCCACAGAATTATGCATGCAGGATCTCCTTCCACTACCTCCTCCTCCACAGAATTATGTATGCAGGATCTCCTTCCTCTACCTCCTCCTCCACAGAATTATGTACGCAGGATCTCCTTCCACTACCTCCTCCTCCACAGAATTATGTATGCAGGATCTCCTTCCACCACCTCCTCCTCCTCCACAGAATTATGTATGCAGGATCTCCTTTCACTACTTCCTCCTCCACAGAATTATGTATGCAGGATCTCCTTCCACTACCTCCTCCTCCACAGAATTATGTATGCAGGATCTCCTTCCACCACCTCCTCCTCCACAGAATTATGTATGCGAGATCTTCTTCCACTACCTCCTCCTCCACAGAATTATGTATGCAGGATCTCCTTCCACTACCTCCTCCTCCACAGAATTATGTATACAGGATCTCCTTCCACTACCTCCTCCTCCTCCACAGATCTATGTATGCAGGATCTCCTTCCGCTACCTCCTCCTCCACAGAATTATGTATGCAGGATCTCCTTCCGCTACCTCCTCCCCCACAGAATTATGTATGCAGGATCTCCTTCCACTACTTCCTCCTCCACAGAATTATGTATGCAGGATCTCCTTCCACTACCTCCTCCTCCACAGAATTATGTATGCAGGATCTCCTTCCACTACCTCCTCCTCCACAGAATTATGTATGCAGGATCTCCTTCCACTACCTCCTCCACCACAGAATTATGTATGCGGGATCTCCTTCCACTACCTCCTCCTCCTCCACAGAATTATGTATGCAGGATCTCCTTCCACTACCTCCTCCTCCTCCTCCTCCACAGAATTATGTATGCGGGATCTCCTTCCTCTACCTCCTCCTCCACAGAATTATGTATACAGGATCTCCTTCCACTACCTCCTCCTCCACAGAATTATGTATGCAGGATCTCCTTCCTCTACCTCCTCCAGAGAATTATGTATGCAGGATCTCCTTTCGCTACCTCCTCCACCACAGAATTATGTATGCAGGATCTCCTTCCACTACCTCCTCCTCCTCCACAGAATTATGTATGCAGGATCTCCTTCCTCTACCTCCTCCTCCACAGAATTATGTATGCAGGATCTCCTTCCACTACCTCCTCCTCCACAGAATTATGTATGCAGGATCTCCTTCCTCTACCTCCTCCTCCACAGAATTATGTATGCAGGATCTCCTTCCACTACCTCCTCCTCCACAGAATTATGTATGCAGGATCTCCTTCCTCTACCTCCTCCTCCACAGAATTATGTATGCAGGATCTCCTTCCACTACCTCCTCCTCCACAGAATTATGTATGCAGGATCTCCTTCCACTACCTCCTCCTCCACAGAATTATGTATGCAGGATCTCCTTCCACTACCTCCTCCTCCACAGAATTATGTATGCAGGATCTCCTTCCACTACCTCCTCCTCCTCCACAGAATTATGTATGCAGGATCTCCTTCCACTACCTCCTCCTCCACAGAATTATGTATGCAGGATCTCCTTCCACTACCTCCTCCTCCACAGAATTATGTATGCAGGATCTCCTTCCACTACCTCCTCCTCCTCCACAGAATTATGTATGCAGGATCTCCTTCCACTACCTCCTCCTCCACAGAATTATGTATGCAGGATCTCCTTCCTCTACCTCCTCCTGTAACTAACATTTCACTAAGCATCTCAATGCCAGTCCAGAATCCTTATACACTCACCATTTTTCATCAGTGACATTTCTTCATCGATATTTTTATCTAAGAAAGTAGAAAACCATGTCAGAAAATGTTATTTGATGTTGGAGAACTCACATGAACGAAGTTTAAAAACCTAAAGTTATGGTCAACAGATGGCAGAGAAGTGTTCTGGGTATTGTGGATCTTCACTGTGGTCATTATAAGGGCTCATTCAATTCATAATGGAAGTATGAAGTTAACCCGTCACAACTATACTGTATACATTTTCATGGTAGGTGCACCATTCTATGTAAGGTGTCAATGTGACCCTTCCAAGTATTTATTCCCTCCCACAGAGACCAAAATCCTTCCCTGACAATGCTTTCATCTGCTTTTCTCTCCAGAAGGACAGAGCCAATCTTGTTCAGATTTCTTAAATGATCCTGCCTTGAACCTTGTTTCTCTTGATCTCAACCTGGTACTAACACCCAGCAAATCCCATCTCTACCACCAGGAGCTCTGTCAAACACCAGTTATTGCTTTGACCCCGTACCTCAGGTGAGCCCAGGGGGCAGACTGACAACTCATGGGGCCCCGGGCAATAGGGGATCATGGGGCCCCTGTGTCCTTGCCCAAACATAAAAAAGACTATGAAAAAGGTACCAGGGGCATCTCATGGGGCCCCCTACTGACCCCGGGCCCTTGGGCAGTGCCCGAGTTTCCAAATGGTCAGTCCGCCCCTGGGTGAGCCCGTGGCATCTGCCTTGATGACCTGCTTGTGTAATTATCCTGCTGGTCGGTGGAAGCCTTTCTACTGCTATAGGTACTTATTTATTTATTTCAGGTACTTTATATAGCGCTGTCAATTTACGCAGCGCTTTACACATATATTGTACATTCACATCAGTCCCCTTTTTTCTATTTATGAGTTTTAAAAAAAAATGCATGTATACTTTTCATTAAAATGTTTATTTTTTTTTTTTCCAAAAAACAAAGCTTATTGAAAACAAAGTGCAGATCAACACACGAAAATGTACAGATAAAGTGTACATAGGACATGTAGCAAAGCATATATAGCAAACAAATGCAAATGAAATCCAACGCAAGATCAATCAGTGTGGATAAACTAGCAAACGACAAGGTTGTGCCTGTAATATTCAGATATGCTTGTCAAATGGTTGAAATAATGAGACGTCTGGCCTTCTACCGAAACGTCCGGAGGTAAAAAGCTGTAGAGGGGAGGAGAGTATATGTGACGCCTGGCTAAGATTCAATATTACAGATTGAGATAGTGGAATTGTCCGAATGCGAATGTAGGAATAACTTGTCGTGGGGACCGCTAATGAAATGAGGGAGATGATGCTGGCAGCATTCTCAGTATTCTACTTGAAGGAATGTCCGGAACGTATGTAAGCATATCAGAGGAAAAAAGGAAAAACGAGAGAGAGGGACAGAGATAGAGAAAGAAGAAGGAGAGAGAGAGAGAGAAAAAAAAAGGGGGGGGGGAAGGGAAGCACATGGGAAGAATAAAGTAAGGGAGGGGATGACCACCGAGATTGTCTTATCATCAATATGAACAGTAACGGGAGTGGGTGGAATCTATGCTGCGTCGTCAGCATCAAGTGAATGTGGGAGGAACGCCAAGAGGAGTATGACGATTCCCATCAGGTCAAATGTAACTGAGTAACACCATCAGGAAGTCTAAATCAAGTTCAGACAGGTGGGCCCATGAGGGATCGATACGCAGGGGTAGTCAGAAAGTGGGTCCAACAGGCCCATACGTGGGAGAATTTCGTAGGAGTGTCGAGTGCAGATGCAATTAGTTCTTCCATGTCTGCTGGTTTGCCCACTCGGGTGAGCCAATCACGTATAGAGGGAGGGCGTGTGGAGCCACACAGGACAGGAATACAGAGTCTGACTGCGTTGATCATGTGCATGGCTAATGATTTAAAG